>NC_143019.1:13737278-13952278 GCF_055824585.1 Amblyomma mixtum
TGCGTGCCGTGTGGAACAATGACACTCGCCCCAAGATGGTGGACAGGTTGCTCTTCCAGCGCTTTGCAGCATACGGAACGACGCACCTCTTTCGTACGCTAAACACTCCCACGCAAACCACGTAACAAAAACGTATTTCAACAGCAGGCTTCGAACAACGCCATCCGCAGCGCAGACATTTCTAACGCGGAAACCGATGAACGACCACGTAGGCACAGAACTCGAACAAAGGCTGCAACATCGAGCGCCATGTTGCCGGCGCACTTACAAGTTCAGGAAGATCTCGCTACTAATACAGCACTGAACAACTTTCAAACGCACTGTGTAATTGACCACAACGAAGTTGCATTTTGTACTCACTAAAGGATTTCTTCCCAACCAGAAGAAGCGCCTTTGATTCGCAAAAGCCGACGAGCGTCAACGCGCAACGCAGATGCCCCTTCAAAGTGCTGCCCTCCTACAAGAGCTCGATGATCACGTGATCGTGATTGAGCGCGTGATTAGTGACGTCGCTGACGTCACCGAAAGCGTACCGAAAGGAAACGTAGTAGAGAAAGTTGCTGAACGACTTCCGCGGTTTCTTCGGACAAGGAAAGCTTTGATATTCAGCGTCCCCCTTCGATGTGCATACAAAGCAAACAATAATAATGGTTTCGTACAAAGAAATTAGCAGAATTAACTGCTTTGGCCGCTGGACAAAATCAACTAAATATATTGCTCCGCGCGCACGTAGAGCGCGATAAGAAAGAGTGCTTTTTCCCGCTCCGATGCAAACCATTTTACGACTTCGAAAACGATTACCTGTTTAAAGACAGAAAAACCGCTGAGGTGGATAAGTGGTCCCCGCACTGACAGCTTTGTGCGACCGTAAGATCATAAATTTAACATTTGGCTTTTGTTTTGTTCTTAGAAGTTGTTACGTTGTTCTTGCATTTATCCGCCGAGATGCAGAGCGAGCGTAGAGAGGCGGAGAGGTGCTCCGCGCGTTTGTGCCTGTCGATGCAGTCCAATCATAAAACGCGATTCTGGCTACGAAGACTGTGATTGGCTGGCAGTCGCCAGGTGACTCATGAGGACGCTGAGACACGTGTGTGTATCGTTTTGTGTAGCGTATGTTTGAGCGCATTCTTGAGTGTGTAAAAAAGTGTACAGCAGCGCGCGCAAGTGGCACGATGCGACTACGAACGCTGCCTTATTAGTTTCCGCTAGTTCGCCGACCGCTTGGGCCCTGTTGTCTAATGGATTCACCTCTCCAAGGTAAGTTGCCAACTTTCCTAATTTCTGTGTTGGCGCGGGCATCTGCGGTCCGATTTTCGCGGAGTTTTTGGGAAACTGTGGTCGAGATAGACATTTATTTCAACGCGCATTCTGCCGTGTAGTGTGCGGTACCCAACTTATAGGAACCCCTTTCTGAAAACCCTTCCGATCCGAGGACAATATGCCACATCTAGGTTTAATTTTTTTCTTGCTTATTTATTATTTTCGTAGAGCGATGTAGAGCAAGTTTTACCCCCCCCCCCCCCCCCCCCCCCCCTCGCGTGTTTCTTGAATGCTGCATGTGGTTAAACGTGCGTGATTACCGGCCGGCCTACTTTTACCGCATTCCACCACATCTGCTCCCTCACTCAATTTCCTCTTTCACTGTGCAATAGCAACAAAGACGAATGCAGCGATTTGAGAGTCAGTTTCTTTTCCTGTAAATATTAGTTTCGCTGGCTCTGCTTCTGTAGTAAAGGAAAGGCGGGAAAGCAAGGAAGATTTTGAGTGGCATCGCATTATTTTTGTAAATATTTATATGTAACGGCAAATATTCGGTATTGTTTTTTTTCTAAAACTCGGCGTGTTTAGATTTACATAATAGCTGTGTTTTTCAATGTGCCCTTACTTGTGCGCGTCATGATAATGCTAGTGTAAACAATATATGAAGGCCACTTAATAGGGTGACACTTCGCGCATATGTCATTACCGAAACATATGTGTAGAGTTTTTTGGTCCATGAAAATTTGACAGATCTGGTTCACAAATTATTTTTCCAGGTCCACAAGATGTCGACACTGAAAGAAGCAAATAGGTTGAGTGGAGCTTTTGACTCCAGAAAATATGACATCGAGGATTTGCTATTTAAAGTCCTGGTTATTGGAGACTTTGGTGTTGGTAAGCTACGTTGGGGCACAAAGTTGGGCCCATTGACTATTTGTATAAATGTTACAAAATTGCATCTATAAAGTTAAACATCTATGCTGATAAAAGCCTCAGTGCCCGTAATGTACCACCTTGTGCATGTTTTGTTGTAGAATTCTTGCTTTTGTGGCAGGCGATGGGCATATCTGACATGAAGTGAATGCGGTACTTTTATCATTATTAAATGTAACTATACCTGGATACCTATACCTGGAGCCACTGCAGTGGCTCGGTGGTTATGGTGCTCTGCTGCTGACTGAAAAGATGCGAGTTTGATCCTGGCCGCGGTGGTCGCATTTCGATGGAGGCGAAATGCTAGAGACCTATGTACCGTACGATGTCAGTGCATGTTAAGGAACCCCAGGTGGTTGAAATTGTCCAGAGCCCTTCACTATGGCGATCCTCATAGCCTGAGTCGCTTTGGGACGTTGTACTCCTTAAAACCAAACCTGGACACATTTATTGGAATGACATGGCCTGCGTGAACCAAATAATTCATTGTGTGTTTGTTTTCAGGAAAGACTTCACTGATCCGACGTTACACAGAAGGTATGCAGAATCGCTAATCTTTAACATCTATATATAGTACTGTGATGTAGGAATCATTTTTAGCATTTTGCTAAACGGTACAAGACATCATTGCACAATTTCTTTCTCTTGTCATGATACCTGCAACTTTTCGATGGTTGTACTTTACACACATAAACATTGCAGCTCCATTACCCACATGCCCATTAATGACTTGAGCCTGCCATAATGCTTTGTCCCATGTGGACGATATTTTACTTCACAAAGCATATGAGATATGGAACTTGCTGCCTACTTATTGCTTTATGGTATCCATATTGCACCTGAAAAAATTATTCTGCGCTAGAAAAAATGACATGTTCTGTTTCTTTTTTCTCTTGTGCTACAAGTGAAGCACACACATTCCACTTTAATGGTTCATTTGTTTGAATGGCCTTGGCAGGTGTCTTCAACCCAGGGTACATGATCACCATTGGAGTCGACTTTGCCCTGAAGCACCTTGTGTGGGATAGCAATAAACATATTACTCTTCAGCTGTGGTGAGTTTTTGATGTCACGGGAAACATGTGGAGAATAAACCATAAGATTATGCACCACTAGTCAGTGAAAAACTTTTTACTGATGTGAACTTTGGTTTGCCTAGGGATATTGCTGGACATGAACGCTTCGGGTACATGACGAGGGTGTACTACAAGTATGCGTAAGTATTTGACTGCCTCCTATTCTCTGAATTTGTAGCCACTTGCTCCTGCCTGAAGTGGTATTATACTTCCTTGCTTGCCTTCAGCACAGCTGCGGTGATAGTCTACGACCTGTCCAGGTAAGTTCAAACATTTTTCTGCATTGGCCTGCTTGAACCGTACCTCCTCTCATGGGAAAGGCATTCTAGTAAACTTGGGTGTTGGCTTAACGCAAGAACCGAACCTGTGCTGTCTATTGTCGAACATGGCTCTTAAACGCTGTAGAGGAATGGAGTGCGGTGAAAACGGAAACCTTTTCACTTTCTCTTCCTTTTTATGTACTGTCACTATAAACTACACCTCGTGCTTCTGCCAAAGCGACGGCGTTTTATGTGGCTGAGAGTCTCCTGCTCAGCGGAGATTCCACATTTCATTTGGAAGCGCAGCTGCTTACGGCTTTTCTAATGTTTATTTTTTTCTTCTTCTCTCTCTGTTTGTCTTTGTTGCAGGCCAACGACCCTGCATTCCGTGCTGAAGGTTTGTGGAATTGGCTACTTCCTTTTCATGCCGCTATGTGCGACAGGTGTGCGCACAAATGGTGACGTTTTGCGGCTTGGTTTTGAGACGGCGTGTGGGTGACGCTGCATGTTGGAAATGAAAGCAGATGTTGACAAGGGTTTAGATCGCATGAGGTGGCTGCAGGGAAAAGGTAGAAAGTTGCATGTCATCATTACGGGGCTCTCAATCTGACTAGGCAAATTTTTCTTTTCGGTTAATAACTTGCATTCTCCCCATTACTACTTCTCTCGTGGGCTTAAGTATCAGTAAAAGAAGCATTCCGTGCTTTCATGTTTTCATTGTCGAACTTTAGTTGGTCTACTGTAGTGCTCACTTGACAGCCATGCGCACTAGCCGTTAAGTTGTGGCTGTCAATGCTTTGTTACTCGTTTCACTAATGGGAAATTCCAGTGACTAGATATTTTATTTTCCACTTATTGCTTGAGTCACTGAGGTGCAACTTTTCGACACGTAGCTCACATTCTATGGTAATTGCAATGTGTAGACCCACAGATGATCTGTAATACTGATCCAGCGTTGTATTTTCGTAGAAAATGATCCTTGTGTATATTCACTTATTAAGGAGACCGATCTTAGATTCTGTTGTGGTCGGATATAATTCAAGAATGAAGCAGCTTTTTCCTGTCAAAGGGTCCCTTTCCAGCCAATGGCAGCCACCAGTTCTCATGAGCCTGCTAGCATCACAATGCAGGGAGGGGATTATCCCCTTTTATCTACCACTCCCTGCATTGTCACACTAGCAGGGTCATCAGAATCTGTGGATGCCATTGGTTGGAAGCAGGTCATTTTGAGATGTATCCAACTATAGAGGCACATTGTTGTGCAGCACCTTACTAAGTTCTTGGCTTTCATGCAGCTCGTGACACTACGAACAAAGTTGCTATGCCACTGGATACTTAAATATGAATGCTTTGCACTGCAATCTAACGTTTGCAGTGTTCTGGCCAGTTACATATCTTTTCTTTATATTGTGGGAGTTGCTATGTCATATTTTTGGGAACAGATGAATTTTTATCTCGCACGTTAGACAGATTGGCAACTGCAGAATTTCCACAGAAGAAAAAGCATTCTTTTCTTTTGCATTGTCGCATAGCTGTTGCATAAGAAATCTTGGTAGCAATACATCACGCTTTGTTTGAGCTACCCGCTGTGATGACTAGTGGCTTTGGCATTTGGCTGCTGATTCCGGCTGCAGCAGTCATATTTTGATGGAAGTGAAATATAAAAACACGTGTGCTGTGTGACATCAGCATACGCTAACAATCCCATGCGGTCTAAATTATTCTGGAGATCCCCACAATGTTGTCTCTCATAGCCCATGTGTCCAAGATGCTACCCCCCTCCTGAAAAAAAAAATTGTTTGCGCTAGCCTTCAGCTTTAATTGTGTAACCACTCAGTGCAAAGTGGAAATAGGAGGAAACACTGAAATGCAGGAAGTGCTCAGTTGCGCAAAGTGGCATGCCTGACCACCTTGCTGAAAAAGCAGCACAGAAGGAGATGGAGTACAGCAGCAAACAACGACTGGACTATCAGCTGGGGGTTCATTGAAGAGCACAATGACGCCTACTAGAGAATAAGCTCGACCAATGCTAATGCTTTAGCAGGCACCAGTCTTGTACTGCAGCAGTTTTGGGCTTTTTTGCTCAAAGTTTGTGGGATAAGTTGGTTGCCAAGTGATGGCTTTGGTGTTTGGCTGCGAAGACCAAGGCGCAAGTGGAAGGCTTTAGTCTGACTTTTTTAGTGGTGAGGTAGCCGCCATGGTGGCTTAGTGGCTACGATAATCAACTGCTGAGCCTAAGTTCGCTGGTTCGAATCCTGGCCACAGCAGCTATGTTTTGATGGATGTGAAATAGAAAAGTGTCCATGTGCTGTGCAGTGTCTATGCACATGTTAAAGAGCCCCAGGTGGCCGAAACTGATCCAGAACCCTCCCGTATGTGGTGTCCTTCAAAGCGAAGGCTTAGCTTTACGACGTTAATGCCACACACCATACCATGTCTGATGGTTGTGCAGTGGAAGGCTGACCTTGCTGCCAAGGTGGAGCTGCCGAATGGGCGGCCCCTGCCGGTGTTGCTGGTTGCCAACAAGTGTGACTTGGGCACCCAGCCCATCAACGCCAGCTTCCTCAGCGCCTTCTGCCAGGAGCACGGCTTCGCTGGCTGGTTCCCCACCTCGGCCAAGGAGGACATCAACATCAGTAAGGGCAATGACCAGCTGACCTCTGGTCGGCATCACTTGCAAGTGGTCCCGCAGTATTGAAAGTTGCTGTCACTGGCCTAGTTTGGATGTCACTGCCATTCACAACAACCGTGATTTCAGTGTCCGTAATGAAGCAACACAGGTCGCTCGTCAGTTAACAGGCCATCATAGCAAAATAAGAATACGGTGGCCTGATTACGGTTAGCATCTTTATTCATTCAGACTACCATATTTGCTTGCATATAGGCTGACCTGTTTTTCCAAAATCATGCTTTTCAAACTTGGCGGGTGGCCATAAAGTGGCGTTCAGATGGGAGACCTTGGTGCAGAGGGATGCGCACGGTGCCGTCTTCAAGTGGCACTCTTGCAACCCTCGCCGCAAAATGTAAAGATGAGGACACGTCAAAATGCAGGAAGTGCTCAGTTGTGCAAAGTGGCATGCCTGACCAACTTGCTGAAATACTACGAAACAGCACAAAAGACAGAGTACAATAACAACTCTGCACTTTTACACGGACAGCCAGGAGCCAAAGGGGGCACCATTGTTGCCATACAAACCACCAGCCAAAAAAGAAGGGGATGCAGCCGTGGTATAGCCATGGGCATTTTTTCAGAACACGAGCTGCCAACCTGCCAGATGCGAAAAAAAAAAAAATGCACTCGGCCTGTGTCTAAAAAGAAAAGTGCAGTGAAAGGGGACAGTTTATGCTAGCCAAGCAAACAGTCCCCATCTTGCTGTGAACGCTGTCTTGCTGCGTGGCCTCTGGAAAGCGTGACGTGCGCAGTCACCCTGCTTGGGGGACAGCTGCTTAGGGGTCCATCGCTCGGGTGAATCCCGCCAAAGCCAGAGCAATGCACAACCACACCTTCAGACACAGCAAACGGCACCAACGAAGATATTACGGAAAGTCTTGCAAGCTTTCTGGTCGCCTTCACAATGCACACCATTCGCTGGCACCATTACTGCACAAAGGTTTCACGATTCCTTCTTTTTCAAAAGAAGACCGCGTTGTGACTGTAGCATGGTTTTTTTGTTCATTCACTTAGAATGCACCTTGAGCTGTTAATTCATAGCATGCAGCAGCCAAAAAGTAGCCAAGCTAGCCGAGAACTCTTATTTAATATGCTGATTTGATATATTATGTCCTCTAAAAATGTCGGACCCTCATGTAACATTTGCCGTTGGGTTATACTCGTTAAATTTTAACAGCAGCACTAACTTAACGAATTTGGGACCACTTCTTTATAGAGAGCATTGCAATTCTAGAGCACTAGGGTGCAAAGGCTTGCCACTGATTGTCTTTAAGCCGCACTTTCAGTCTATCGTGACCCTTCGTTGTGCTCTCATCTGTGAACATCATCTTGCCCCAATCCTCCACAGTACAATCCTTATCCGATTGTCCGAAATGTAGACGGGCGGCTTTGTGGTGGTCTAAAAGGGAAGGCTGTCCTGCTTTTAAGGCCCGCTTCGGGCTGTCGAACCACTAGAACATCACCATTTAGTCCGAGCTCATTTTTGATCTGTTTGGCTATTAAAAAAGGGTTGTCTACTGCGGTTCCAATAATCAGTAGGTCTTTTTATTGGAACTTGGCCGCGAACCGCGAGGAAGGTCTGAGAGCCTACTTTCAGTTTTGTAGGCTTTCAAAACTCTGTTCACTGTCGAAAGCGCTCTTCGGGTATTCTCCACAGTTCTTCTCTGGGGAATTTCTTGGCGGTACAAAGCGATCACTCCGATTCTGTCGGTGTCCAATGCTTGGGGCATGATTTTCTTGTCAAGCTGAAGAGACTCAAGCCATGCTAAAGTCGGTAGCTTAGCTCCTACGCCGTAGGAGAATAGCACGCACATGTGCAGCACCATTCCAATCATCGTTTTTTTTTTCGATGCAGACCTAGAAAGCAGCGACGATCAGGCTCGCACTTAACGCTTCAGTTCTCTTCTGCACACAATCATCGTGACAGCATGAAAACGTGCCGTATTTCATTTGCTTGGCATAATGACAAGGAAAGCTTATCATCCGCCAGTCATGCCTGGCGCCGCCGCGGTGGCTCAGTGGCTATGGTGCTCGGCTGCTGACCCGAAAGACGTGGGTTCGATCCCGGCCACGGCGGTTGAATTTCTTTAGAGGAGAAATTCTAGAGGCCCGTGTACTGTGCGATATAACCCCAGGTGGTCGAAATTTCCGGAGCCCTTCACTACGGCGTCCCTCATAGCCTTAGTCGCTTTGGGACGTTAAACCCCATAAACCAAACCAAACCAGTCATGCCTGGCACTCTGAACACACATGTGGTGTGATAGCGCCGTTCGGAACAAGATTCTAGCGCTATGGTGGCGCCGACTGAAAGCGCCGATTTGCCAGCGACAGCCAAGGCATATCGCAGTTGGACTCGGATCTTTTTACTAGCGGGCCGGCGCTAGGCTGCGCTGATCGTGCGGAAGGCCACGCTTTCCACTGTTCGCATTTCTTTTCATCGCGATAGTACAGTCTTACATTCAAAACTATTTTGTACCAGTTGCAGAAGAATAGGCCACTTGTTTGAGGTGAGAAGAAACGGTGATGTCAAGAAGTGATATATGCTAAACCATTCTACAACAAGTGGATGCATGGCAAATTAAAGTTGCCGCAGAATCGTTTCGGACTTCTCTAGTCGATGGGCTATGATGAAGTCACTAAGGACAGGAAACGCTGTTGCATAGATATTCGCAGGTGAAGAGTCGGGGCAACGCCAGGACATTCGTGGTGGGGTTGCATGGAGAAGCAAGAGGGGGATAGGCATGATGCCTCTGTGGCATATTGCTTTTCATAAATATAAAATAAGCAAAATGAGGTTGGGCTCCGTTGAAGGGGTCCAATACAGGCCTACGCAGTTATGAAATATCCTCCTCTTAAGATCTGAGGGAAGCACTCTGCAGATCCTTTCGCTGTCCGGCAAGTATTTCCGCCACTCCTCACCTCCCCCGCCGCCAACACTGCAAAGAGTCTGGAGGTATTTGTTTTCCACCACACTGAGTCATTTTCAGGGAATTCAGGCAGCAAAAGAAAGTTACTATTTTTAACAACCTAAGCCACTGCGGTGGCTTGGTAGTTATGGTGCCTGGCTGTTGACTTAAAAGACACTGGTTTGATCCTGGCCGTGGTGGTCGCATTTTGGTGGAGGTCTGTGTAATGTGTGATGTCAGTGCACGCTAAAGAACCCCAGGTGGTTTAAATTTTTCTGAGCCCTTCACTATGGGGTCTCTCATGGGCCAAGTTGGTTTTGGACGTTAAATTCCATAAACCAAACCTATTTTGAACAGCCAAGGCTACACCGGCACCATGACCAGCCGTTCTGTCTTCTTTTGTGACACAGCTACTGGGCAGCACAAGCTTTTCAACTGAGATTGAGTTGGTGAACAAAGTTTTAGTGATGCAGTTAATAAGGGATGTTCGCACGCTAAAAGCCAATTAAAATTTAGTTTTGTCTAGCGAACTATCGGGATGCATTCAAAAGCGCAAGGCAAGGGAGACTGCGCTAATGTCAGGTGGAATTTGTGGAAGGCCTGTAATTAAGGGCCATGTTAATACAGTGACCGTATCCGATTCGTTAGTTGTCGGCTCATCGTACTGTAATCGTGCTCTTGGCATTCTCTGTCATGTGTACAGAGCACTTGTTCTGCTCTGTACACGTGACGCACTTCCGCATCAAAATCTTCGTTGATGTACAACTAATGTACTTCTAGACCCCTTCAACTTTGGGGTGTTTAAATGGCCCGTTTGACAGCGCCCACTTTCGAGTCCACATGTCCCCATGGATTGGGCCTGCTTAACAAGCACAGTCTGTTGGGAGCAGGTGGAGGTGGGAGTTCTTTGTTGCAACGAACTATGACAAGGACGCTGTGCTGTGAAGAAAGCTCCTCATCCAACTGTTTCTGTGCTGGCAGGCCTGCAGCTGCTATCTCTCTGCCTACCCAGCCTGCAACAGTGCTCGGTGGCATTGCATTTAATACGAAATTTTGATTTTATTGGTTTTTATAGCGATGAGAGCAGCTGTTTAGTGATTCCTTCTTTCTTTCTTTCCTTCTTTCTTTCTTTCCTTCTTTCTTTCTTTCTTTCCTTCTTTCTTCCTTTCTTTCTTTCTTTCTTTCTTTCTTCCTTTCTTTCTTTATTTGAGACAATTTGCTACAAATTGGCTCAGGAGGCAATAGCAAAAGGCCCGGATGGGGCCTGACTAGGCTATGCCCCCCTGACAGCACAGGCAGCACAAGTGTACATATGATTATACATCATAAGCAGACCGAAGTACAGCACATCAATACAGAATACAGAAAGATATACACCGTCTTAGGTTACACTCTAATCTCTCTGTAGAACGAAAAGGAAAGTAACTTATTTGAACTGTAGTAATACAAAAACATTTTCTTATGTACTGCATCAAGTTCATCAGTAAACAAAAATGTTTCACCAAACAAAAATTGATAATGTGAAATGCAATCCAGTGTACATAAGTAATGGAATATGATCTTTAGTGCACGATGGTAGTACAACATAATAGAGATTAATAGCACCAAGAGTTGGTAGGCCATATTCATTGCAGAAAAAAAAATTTCCACACAAATGTTTGCTGAGGTGGTCAGAGCAACTGGTAGCTATAAGTTGAGTGCTATTAGGGACAAAAGCTTTGGGATGCTTGAAAAGTTATCCAGGCTCGTGGGTGATATTTCGGTGTGCTTCAATGCGTGAGCACATGCGAGTCCAACTTTAACTGCTGCAAGTGTTTGGAACCAGCAGCTAATAACAACTATCAATGTTGATTGCCGCTTGTGGCTCTTGTAGATTTGTCGCCAATAGTACAGGTCACTCCAGTGTGAGCACAATTGCCACATTCAACTTGGTTTTTGAGGAAAGGAAATGGTGCAATATCTGTCGCACATCTTGGTGGACACCTAAACCACCATAAGGGAAGGGATAAAGGAGAGAGTGCGGCAATGGAGGATTCAACCAGTGTGTTTTTCAGAAGTGTGAGTGAAAGGCTCACTTTTTCTTTTGTTCTAAATATTCTTCTCCTGGGCAGATAATGACCATGAGCCGTTTCAACTCCAGTAGGGAATTTGCCTGGAGAATTTGTTTTTTGTGTAAACTAGCCATTGAATGGTACCATATAAACGCGTGTAAGGGCCGCACCTGTGTATGGGCCGCACCCCATTTTCCCGAAGGAAATGTTTAAAAAAAAAAAAAATTCATATAAGGGCCGCACCCAAACTTTCCACGACCCAGGTGGGAATAGACTTCTAAATGCATGCGCTGTGGCCTCCGCGATCAGCTCCGGCTGAGAGCAAAAGTGCGCTTGATCGCGGAGGCCACGCACGCACACAGGAGCTTCCAAGTGCTGTCCATCGATGGTGCCCGGGGCCGCGGTCATCATCATCATCGTAAACTTTTTTCTCTGCCGCGACCTCCCGCCATCCACATTGACATTAGCATCGCCAGCTCCAGCCTTTTGTTGTTTTTGTGGCATCTTAGCGTGCTCGCCGTAGTTATGGTGGTTGTAGCTTTCGCGTGCTGCCGCCGAGCTTTGCAGTTTTAGCACGATGGGCAAGCGCCTTAATAGCTGCGCAGCTGGGAGTTAGCTCTCGAACACACAAGCGTGCGGCGGGCAGGAAATTTGACGTGGCCGAGGAGTGCGTCCGATGATGGTGCAATCAGAAGGATGCATTGAGAAACACAAGCTGCAAAAAGCCTGCCTTCTGAAGCAAGCCGTGCAAGTTTCCCGAAATGGAAGAAGAGCTGCTCTGCTATGTGATGGAAGTGCGGAACAACGGCAACGCGTTTACAGCGGACGTGCTGTGCGGCTTCTTTTGGGATGAGCGTGCACCAGAGCACAGCACCAGCTCAGAGTCGAAATACTTGGGGAGTGATGATTGGACGCAGAATAAATGCCGTTCATTCCCTGACTGGTGAATTTTCAATAATAAAAATTTTTTTTGTTTCGCAAATCGCGTGTATGGGCCGCACCCCGAAAATTGGCCCTCGAGTCTGGAAAAAAAAGTGCGGCCCTTACACGCATTTATACGGTATTGCTTAACAGGAATGAAGCACTCTGTTACAAGCGAGAGTTTGTAGTGGAGTGTTTCATTCTTGTCATTTGCTCTTCAGGTGGCGTAAGCTTAGCAGTGAGGGCTTCTGGCTCATGTGCACTTGACTGGCCATTGTGGTCCTAATGGCACTTGTTTGCAGTCGGGGCTTTGATTGCTCTCGGTATCTCCTGGCTGCAGCAGTGAAGTTGTGGTGGTATGCAAAAGTCAGCAAAACATGGCCAAGGCTAATAGGGTTTGGCAGTAGTGACGAAATGTTCATCACTTCTGCAGTGCTCATAGTTGAGTGGGTGTCCTAGCCGCAGAAGGAGACTGATGAAATAGCAGCAGTTGCGACAAGGGTTGCGCTGACGCACACTTCACGCTTTTTGTAACTCAAGCGTGCTTCAAGGATTTCTCCTGTCCTTTATGTATGATAACTTATAACTTGGTATTCCCCAGATTGCGGCTAGCAGTTGCATTTTACACAATGGCCAGCTAGGTGCCAAGCTACATATCTTTTCGTTGAGTAAGCACATCCTCTAGACATTATGCCATCCGTCATCTGTTTGAGTGGAATGATGAGTGTGGCACTATGCTAATGCATGGCTAACGTTACTGGCTGCAGTGAGCGATTTCAGCATTGTGCGTGCATGTGTGTTTGTTCTGTGTCACACAAATGGGAAAAATCCTAGAAGTTCCACGGTTTTATTACAACCCAGGAATTTCTCATGGGAAACAAATATGGAACCTCGTAGCCACCATGAGGGCCCTGTTACTTGATGGATAGAGGTTAGCATAATCTGTGCGGCAAAGCAGCAGTGGTGGCGGAACTTTCCATGACGTCATCCTAGGTGTGTGAGCGAACAGAAGGTGGATGACGCATACAAACTCCCCCTCCGTTGACGTCATGGTAAGCTACCGCGCGATCGCCTATAAAACCTCCGCGCATTGCTCAGTCTTGTCGGCCTCACGCCAAACATGGACAAGGCAATGCCTTTGCGGGTCTTAAACAGTGTTTCAGGGACGTCACTGTTCTGAACGCAGGCTACAAAAGAAGAATGATACGGTGTGAACAAGATGGTGGTGGCAGTGGTTCAGCAGAAGTTGAGAGTGAATAAAAGAAGGTGTTTGCAGTGGCCAACAAAAGGTGTTTACAGTTGTTTGAAAAATAGCCAAGCAGTCGCTAGTGGGGTCAACTGCTTGCTAGCGCATTCAAGCCTTGCTCTTGCAGAGCATGACTTGTCATTTTTTACTTGTCCTCTTAGATAGCCTTAGGAAAGTGGAATTCATGTTGAAGAGCAAACTGGCTGGTAACGTATTACTTGTACGAGGCTTCAGCAGCGGCAAAATGACAGGTGGTTTTGAATGTTTGCCGCTTCTACCTTCACGCTTGTTTTGTCTGCTTCTTTCCACGCAACTACGCAGACAGTGGCGTACAGTCCGGTGCAATGATGACTGTTGATTTAAAAACAGAACTTTTTGTATTTCCCTCCATTGGATTAAAACTTGTAGCGTCGATAATAGAAAAGACTGTGATCACTAGCTTATAGTGAACGGTAGTGGGGCCAAACGTCACGGATTCAAAATGGCAGGAAAGGAAAAAAGACGAAGTAAAGAGCGTTAGCTGTTTGGTTTACTAGAATTGCCCTGATGTCATACTCGCATAGTTTCACCTCTATCCACCATATTGGACCGTGACGTCATCTTTGGCACGTGGCAGGTGGTTGTTTCTACAATGCTATTGTAGGTGGCGCTACGAGTCTCAATGCGAGATGTGCTGTTTTCTAGTTGCTGCCACAGATGGCGGTAGCGCAGACCCCGCGAAATCTTGAAACGTGATGACTAAGAGCTGACACTGTTAAAAAAAGTGTTTTGTTAGAACACTAATCTCCCATTATTATCTCCCATTTATACTCCCATTATTTCTTTGCCGTGTTCCAGATGAAGCCATGCGCTGCCTGGTGGCAGAGGTGCTGGCTCAGCGAGAGGAAGGCAGTGTGGCCGGCCCCCGTGACCTGTCTCTCAAGCGGCTTGGAATGCGCACAACGCAGCCTAGCAAGAAGCCCTGCTGTCGCTCGTGAGCGTGTGGCGCTCGTGCCAGTTGTGGAAATCTCTGCGTGCTCAGCATTTCAAAATTTGTCGCGATAATTGGCTTGAAATTTTACGTTGATGACGATGCATGCAGATTTTTGCGTAACGCAGTGGGTTTGCAATGATACTGTTCAAACCTTCTCAGAAGTTGCAGGGTTTTGCAGGTACTTGGCGTAAGAGCATACCGTATTTACTCGCATAATAATTACACCCCCTTCTTCGGTCACTGCCACTGCGGTGGCTCAGTGGTTATCGAAAGACGCGGGTTCGATCCCGGCTGCGACGGTCCAGTTTCGTTGGAGGCGAAATTATAGAGGCCCGTGTACTGTGCGATGTCAGTGCACGTTAACGAACCCCAGGTGGTCGAAATTTTCGGAGACCTTCACTACGGCGTCCCTCATAGCCTGAGTCGCTTTGGCATGTTAAACCCCCTGAAGGTGCACTGAAGAGGAATCTGAACTCGTCTTTTTGCCGCGGGAACTCGATCTGCACGTTCCGAGCATGCTTAGAAACTGCAACTTATTGCCCTGTGTGGCCGATTTCCCTAAATAGATCGAATTATCTTCTGGCTCCCGCCTTTATTTTTTGAATTCTCCCCGTACGGTGGGCGGAGTCAACCAACGCGTAGAGTGCCTTTCAGCCAGTTCAGTGGAGGCTTTGCTTTCGCTTTATTTTGTTTTTACGTTTCCGTGAATAAATAGTTTCATTCGCAGATAATATAGCCGGAAAATAAGCCCGCAGAAATAAAAATGCGCGTGAACTATTTGCTTCTACGGATTACTACGTATGACTCCGCCGATGGCAGAGCGGCAAGCCGCCACGGGACTGGGTGAAAGGCACTCCACGCATTGGTCGACTGCGCCCACCGTACAGGGAGAATTAAAAAAAGACAGGCGGGAGCCGGACGTTAATTCCATTTAATTAAGGAAATCGGCCACACAGGGCAATAAATCTGAAGTTTCAAGTAATGCTCGGAACGTGTTCCCGTGGCAGAAAGACGAGTTCAAATTCCCCTTCACTGCACCTTTAAGCCATAAACCAGTTGCACCTCCCTCTTCGGTCACTGCCGCTGTGGTGGCTCAGTGGTTATGGCACTCAGTGGTTATGGCCGCAGCAGTCGAATTTCGATGAAGGCGAAACTCTAGAGGCCCGTATACTGTGCGATGTCAGTGCACATTAAGAACCCCAGGTGGTTGATATTTCCGGAGCCCTTCACTACGGCGTCCCTAATAGCCCGAATCGCTTTGGGACGTTAAACCCAGAAACCAACCATCTTCTTTGGTCACTAAGTTTTCAAAAATTATAATAGACTGCAGCTTAAGCTTTACCCCTTGCAAAGCACACCTTCCAAATTAGCGTCAGTTACGTTTTTTTGTACACTAAATGTGTTTGTTATGTAAGTAAATACAGTATGTGGTGCCTGTCTCTGCTAGCAACTGGAAATTGGCCACTGGAGATAGCTGAATTTTGTACCCAAGAGTCGCATCTGGTATTATTGTCAAAACGGAAAATTGCTCATGAGAGTGTGGCTGCCTGCCCTGCAGTCTTTCACATGTCTTCACTACAACACTGCTGGGGACATCTCGCGAATGTTCACCTGGGGAGAGCACCACACACTAGTCGAAGATGACCAGTTGGAACTTCGGAATGCACAGTTGTAACAGATTGGGAACCATTTGGCACCATTTGCTGTTGTATTTTTGGAAGTTCCAATTTGTCTTTTTTGATTGGAACACTCAGGGGCTGATGTGAGGGTGGGAGAACGAGTTGCAGCTGTGCAATTTCGATGTGTGTCATAGACTGCATCTCATCATCACGTGTGTCACAACGATTGCTATCTCCTAACACGTGTCTGTTCCTGCAGTCTGCCACACGCGTACTAACGCAAAACATCAAAATGTGACTTAATACTTCTCTCTTTTTCTTTTCTTTCTCCAACATTTTTCTGGCTACACTGTTATGCACGAGCTAGCTAAGTTGATTGTGCTTCCCAAAACTGAGTGTGTGTGCTTCATGCAGCCTGCGTTTGTTCCTTAGGGCTGCTAGAAGCATGCCTTGAGTGTCGGGCTAAAGGCGGGCAACTGACCAGAGTGTAATGGGTGCTAAAAATTCATCTTTCATGTTTGTTTGTTTTTGTTTTTTAACCAAAATGACGAACAGTGCAAGAAAGCTGTTTCTGCATGTAGCTTGTGTGGTTGGATGGACACAAGGTGGGAGGATAGTTATTGCCACCAATTCCCTAATTCACCAAAATCAAGTAACAGACTTCTTAGTTGCTGCAATTAGCTTGCATAACTGTGTTGAAAATTCGGAGGGAGTCTCATCTTTAGGAACATGCCCATGCTCTAAAGCTTTTAGCCATGACTATCAGGATTGCTGGTGCAGTTCTGTGCCAAACGAGATTTGCTGCATCGTCCTGATAAAAGTGCCAGAAATGTTCCAAACCGCGTGTATGAATGTCTTGGGCAGTGATAACCAACCCCTATATGTATAACCTTCATTGATTATGAGAAAGCATTCGGTTCATTGGAAACCTTAGCTGTCATGCAGGCATTGCGGAATCAGGGTGTACAAGAGTATTATGTGAAAAGACTAGAAGATAGCTATAACGACTGCATAGCTATCGTAGTCCTCCGTAAAGTCAGCAATAAAATTCCAATAAGGAAAGGTGTCAGGCAGGGAGATGCGATCTCGCCAATGCTATTCACCGCCTGTTTACAGGCGGTATTCCGGGGCCTGAAATTAGAACAGTTAGGGATAAGAGTTAATTGAGTATACCTAAGTAATCTGTGATTCGCTAATGACATTGCCTTGCTAAGTCAGTCAGGACGTGAACTGCAAAGCATGATCAATGAGTTAGACAGGCAGAGCTGAACGGTGGGGCTAAAAATTAACATGCAGAAAACCAAAGTGATGTTTGACAGTCCTAGCAAGTGAAGCTTACTACTGTTTCTACTTCGCTTAAAAGTTTTGACATCAAACTGCCTGTGTGTGAGCCCTGCGCAGTACGCTTCTGTCTTGGAGGAATTGAGATCTGTTGATATGGTGAGGTGGTGCCGTATTCAGCAGGCGCAGTCTGCAGCAGCTTGGGGTTCGTTATTTTATTTTCTGAGGCTGCAGCGGTCGTGCAGAACTTGGAGCTGCAGACAAAATATGCAAGCGCATGGCCTGAAATGATGTACACAGCTATCATGCGGTGCAAATGAAGTAGCTGCTTTTTCAGCACCATGTTTCTGGCACAATGCCTGCAGTCCACATCTCTCTCTCTCTCATCACCCCTCGTACTTATAAGGGGATTCAGGGGTCCACTGACCCAGGGAGCCAGTTATTCACAGCACTTCCTTTCCTTAAAATGATCAGAATGTAAAAGGTTGTCAGTGTCAATGAACACAATCAGCACTGTGTGTCTGGCGCAGTGTTGTCAATGCCTGCAGCCCATGTCTCCCTCTCATCACCCCAGGTACCTATAAGTGGGATTCGGGTGTCTAGGGAGCCAGTTATGCCCACTTCCTTTCCTTAAAATGGCACAATGTTGTCAGTGACAAAGCATGCAGGGCACATCTACTTAGCTTAAAGCAGGATTGAGGTATCCACTGTTCCAAGAGGGCTCCTTCAAAATCCTTCATTTATCTCACCTCAGTTTCACAACTAAGCATCATGGCGGCCGCCGAATAGTCTGAGCAAGACGCGTTCGCAACACCTTCGTCCCCTGTGACGTGCATATCCCGTACACCGACACCAGCGCATACCCGAACCGATTGATTGATTGATTGTTCATTAGTCGATTGATTGAATGAATTAACTTTTCTTCTGAAAAGAACAAAGGTAGCCTAAAAGCAGTGAAAAGAAAACTAGGCATTTATAAAAACCAGATGTATGCGCTAAGAGATAAAGAGGGCAATGTCATTAGCAATAAGGATAAGATAGTTAAAGTAGCCGAAGAGTTCTACACAAATCTATGCAGTAGCGAATCTAATCGGAATGTTACTGAGAGCGGCAGTCAACCACAGCAATGGGATATCCCGCCAGTAACTAAGGAGGAAGTAAAGAAAGCCTTTAGAGCAGTGCAAAGGGGGAAAGCAGCTGGTGAGGATCAGGTAACAGCAGATCTGTTGAAGGACGGAGGAGAGATTGTGCTAGAAAAACTAGCCACCTTGTATACGCAATGCCTTGTGACCTCAAGCGTACCTAGAGCTTGGAAAAACGCTAGCATTATCTTAATTCATAAGGAAGGAGACGTCAAGGACTTGAAGAATTACAGACCAATCAGCTTATTATCTGTTGCCTACAAGGTATTTACTAAGGTAATTGCTAATAGGGTCACGACAGCCTTAGATTCATTCAGCCAAATGATCAGGCAGGCTTTCATAAAGGATACTCGACAGTAGACCATATTCACGCAGTCAATCAGGGGATAGAGAAATGCGCAGAATATAACCAGCCCCTATATATAGCCTTCATTGATTACGAGAAAGCATTTGACTCACTGGAAACTTCAGCTGTCATGCAGACATTGCGGAATCGGGGTGTAGAAGAGTGTTATATGAAAATATTGGAAGATATTTATAGCAATTGCACAGCTACTATAGTCCTCCATAAAGTCAGCAATAAAATTCCAATAAGGAAAGTTGTCTAGCAGGAAGACACAATCCCTCCAATGCTCTTCACTGCCTGCTTACAGGAGGCATTTCGGGGCCTGAAATGGGAACAGTTCGGGATAAGAGTTAATGGAGAATACCTAAGTAACCTGCGATTCGCTGATGACGTTGCATTGCTAAGTCACTCTGGACATGAACTGCAAAGCAGGATCAATGAGTTAGACAGGCAGAGCAGAACGGTGGGGCTGAAATTAACATGCAGAAAACCTAAGTAATGTTCAACAGTCTAGCAAGGGAACAGCAGTTCGCAATTGTAGTGAGGTGCTGGAAGTAGTAAGTGAATATGTCTGTTTAGTGCAGGTAGTGACCACTGATCCGGAACATGAGAGGGAAATAACTAGAAGAATGAGGTGGAGCACATATGGCAGGTCCTCTCAGATCATGAATGGCAGTTTACCAGTATCCCTCAAGAAAAAAATATACAGCAGCTTTATTTTACCGGTACTCACCTATGGGGCAGAAACGTGGACGCTAACAAAGAGGGTTCAGCTTAAGTTAAGGACAACGTAGCGACCTTTGGAAAGAAAAATGATAGGTGTAAAGCCTGTTTCTTATGCAAGCGAAAATGCCAGCGAATTCTGCCGCGGCGGCGGAAAAGCCTGTTTTGAGTCGTCGCTGCGATGAGTGGCGAGGTTCCAACAAGTTGGAAATTTCCGCTGCGACGCACCGCCCAATCACTGAGTCGCTTGCATGTGAACTAGCCTTAACGTTAAGAGATCGGAAGTGGGTGGAGTGGGTGAGGGAACAAACGAGGCTTAATGACATCCTGGTCGAAATCAAGAGGAAGAAATAGGCTTGGGCAGGGCATGTAATGCGAAGGCAAGATAACCACTGATCTCTGAGGGTAATGGAGTGGATTCCAAGAGAAGGCAAGCATGGCAGGGGGCGGCAGAAAGTTAGGTGGGTGGATGAGATTAGGATGTTTGCGGGGATACAGTGGCCGCAGCTTCCGCGGTTTCGCGCAGATAAACATATTTTTATGAAACCTAACTAAACGCTGAAATACACTTTTTTTTGCAGTCATAAGGCACATTCCTACTTGTCACAAAAATCGGCAAGCGAAGCGGATTCGCTTGCCGCAAAAACTAGGATCTGTTCTCATCTGTTGACACCGGGGCGAGGTGGAACCGCCGCGCTGCTGCTGTTTCTCGCTTTTGCACGCCACGTCGTCGCTCGCGGCGTACACAGATGCAGTGAAAAAAGAGCATAAATTTATGCTGTCTACGTACCAAAAGCATATGCATGCTTACATACACTGAACACAAGCACATTCTCACTTTTAGTTCAGCGTATGCAAGCACAGACGCAAAAATAAACTCAGCCTATAGTGGCGCCATCTGGTTGTCAGGACGGGAACTATTGCTGTCAACAAACCGACTGTCCTCTTAAGCCTAGCAGCGGCAGAATCGTCACTCTAAATAAAAATAAAGTAAATTTATCACTTGTACGTTTTCTTATAGGCAAGGTGAGATGAAGCGAAACACCGGTGCCCCATTTATGACAAGTGAACGGACTGAAAAAGGCAGCAACGACGAGAATTCAGTCCGAAGCGAGAGGTCCGGCTTTGGAGGGCGCTGCCGTGTTTGTTTGTCGCCGCGCGGCAGAAATCGGTCTGGACCGATCGGCCTTTTAATGGAGAGCATAAAAATAATGCGCTTTAAACCAGACCGATACATTTTTTAAATTATTGTGCACACTAATAGTTTACTGCTTGTATTATAGTTTGAAAGAATGTTTGTTCATGCTTATGTATCGTGCACGAAAGTGCGCACTGGTGCTGTTCGAAGGAGTGCTAGCAACATTGGGCTACGATCGAAGGCCCTCGAAATCTTGATAGAGTTCTGGGCTGCTCCGTTGACTCGATAGACTATTGAGTCGATGGCCATTCAAACTGGCCGTGTAGCAGCGCTCGATCGCCTTTGAATCCATAGTCTATCGGTTCGAGGGCCTTCGAAATGCCCGTGTGAAAGGGGTATAGCTCTCCTTTGGTGCATTGACACTCCACACGCATACACTCCATGGGATGGTTGCATTGCAACTTTGATGCGAAAATTGGTTTTTAAGGAAAGGAAATGGCGCAGTAGCTGCCTTGCATCTCACCTCATCCGCCCCCTAAGGAAAGAGGTAAAGTCTGGGAAGGCATACAATTGGTGCATATGTCCTCGGTTCAAATCCCTGTTGCAAGCAGCCTCCAGCTTGACTGGCACATGTAAGCTACACGCAGCGAGAAATCTTATGACGCCACTTGGAACTCTGTACGACAAACAGTTGCGTCACAATTTTGCTACGAATTTAGTCCAGGGGCACTGCTGCAAAGAGGCGTTCTAAATGTTTTTGAAAATCCGATCTGAATGAAGCCTATCCAGTGAACAGTGCCATAGTGTGTAAAACTGTGCCGAAAAGCCTTCAGGGATGGATGTCAGTGCAACAAAGTGGGGCACACCACTGCTTGTAGTCATTTATAGTCTCTTAAAGTACAGGGAGTATCGTTACCAGCTTCACCTGTTAGCACATTCCATTGTCAGACAAAATGCTATGCTACTACTATGCAACAGCTGCATCACACTGGGGAAGACTTGTGCGCCAAACCTCACTTCCTTGTTTGCATAATTATGCCAATTTTGTGGAGAAATAGGATAAATGTCTAGGGGCATGACACTAACTGGGTGACTAAGAAGTTTGTTGATTTTATTTTAGTACTAGGAGACTGACAGCTGCAATTACCTGTCTGTTTATGTCTACCTGGCTGTGTTTATCTACCTGGAAAACTAGCTTTATTGCACTATTCATAGTTTGTTTTTGAAAATTATGAAATGAATTTCTAACACCTCATATGGTACAACACCGTGGTATCAGTAAAAAAATAGAGCTACTGCTAAATCATAACTGTAGAAAGTTGTGATCTGCAGTTACCGGGGCCTACTGCTACCATTTAAAGCTGTAAACATCAGCAAAGTCAGTAGAGCAATTGGCCCATAATGAGAGTTCGAACAGAAATTCGCAGAAATGAGAACCATGTATGTGCATGGTGTTCCTTCTCATGAGGGTAATTATAAGATGAAATGGCATTTGGTTGTGTACACGTCACTTGTGGTCAGTTGTCGGGCCTTCCATTCTTGTTGTGGCTGCCCTAACGCCTGACGGGCTGCCTCTCTTCACCTTGTGACTTCTTGCATGGTCTGCCTTGCGAAGGGTTGCTACACTGGGAGCATGGCGTTGTGTTTATCTGTGCAGTGGCGGCACTGTCAATTCTTACAGTGGCATTTCTTTCGCTTGGCATGCCCTGGTGTTATCTGCATTGTTTCCTGTTGTGGAACTTCTGCGTAATGCCGTGTGAGCATTTTAGGCAACATTTTATTCCCTGGGGATGCCAAGTGCGGGTGCATTTCGTTGCATATACCTTTTTGCGCTACTTTTTCTGTACTTGTGCTAGTAGCTGCACTTGATCCTGGCGCAGGCTTTCACAGCTGCTGTTGTCCTCCTGGTAGGTTTCCAAATTGATCAGAATCCGCATCTCGGAGGCCTTGCATGTGGCAGAGGTGTATTTTGCGCGGGGAACAGAAGCTCACAGTTACTCACTTTACCGAAAAAGCTGTCTAAATGTCATTTTACTTGCTTTGTCGATTAGTGCAGGGTCGCTCTGCCACCTGCTAGACTCCCATTTAGCATGTTTCTTGGTGTGATAGACCAGGAAAGATTGTTTCCTGAAATGTGAAGCAGCTAATTTTTTGTGATGTTACATCGTATTCATGTAGATAAATTTAAATGATCATTAGCGTTCATATAGCAGTCCTGTTCCACATTTGTTGGACTTGATATGGCTTCTGCTGGAGCCTTCTTTCCTTTGGCACATCCCTCTTGCCCAAAATTCTGGGATGATCGCCTGGTAGCCTACATGCTTTTGTGTTTAAACGTTGCTTCGCAACATGGGTGGTTTTAAAGTGGAACCTGAGTGGGACATTTTCTTAGTTTTAATTGCTAATTTTATTGTTTACTTGCTCGAGTGTGCTTTGTGTAACTTTTTCTACAGCCGATGGACACAGGGTAAAAGCAGCTTTCCTTTTTTTTGTGTTATGTACATGACAGCCTTTTGTAGCCACATTTTTGTTTTTTTGACCATCGTCTAGTTTTTGGTGGGTGATTTGCACCCGTACATATTTTTTGCACCTCGCTTCCATTCGGGGGAATAATTTCATTGCGGTGGCTCCCGTTTCCACCTTTGTTGTTCAGATGTGCGTCAGCTTGACAGCGGCCAATGTTTGTCTTTCACGAGCCCAGTTGCCACATCTAAAAGATGCCCTGGTGCTAACTGGGTAATGACATTCCAACACCTTTAACTGATAGGTATTCCAACTGCCACACATTTTTAGAGTAGAGTGCATGGAAAGCACACTTTTATGTGCAACTGTGTCAGCAGTATTCAAAGCCTGAACACTGCCTTAGAAACCCTTGGCCACTCGTGCCCTGAGGCAATGCATTTCGTGAAAAAATATGTTGAAAGCAATTGGTGCCAGTGTGGATTTCGAGCGGAAAACTTCATTTTGGGGAGAGTGAGGGATGTATAGATGAGCAGCAAAGACGGTTATTCTGTTACGACTTTCACTCGTCACTAGTAGCTTTCTAGGAGCAGCGTGGCATGTAGGGTTGAATCAGCGTTGAGGCAATGCATTCAGATTTGTTAATTTCAGTTCTCAACAATGTCGTAGGTTATGCACTGGCAGGAAGAGTCTTTTATCCTTTGAGTAGTCTGTGGAACGTTTTTCAGCATTGTCATTTGCATTCAGAATGTGTTGGAAGACAATCTCGTCAACCCTGCTGCGGTGGCAGCGTTTCGATGGAGGTAAAAGGCAAAAGGTGCCGGTGTGCTGTGTGATGTCCAGAGCCCTCCACTACAGCGTCTCTCATAACCCATGTGTCACTTTGGGATGCTAAACCCCACAATTTACTTTTTTTTTAGAATCTCCTTCCGATTGACACAGCTGTGAAAGTAGTGGTTGAGGTTTCTTAAAGGAACACTGAGGAGAAATTGAAGTTGGCTTGTATCGACAGAATACCAGCTCCTGATTACAAAAACGCCACTCATACTGACAACAAAGCTCTTGTAACGTAGAAAAGAGCAAGAACCAAAATACAGGTATCGCCGCCACAGGCCAAACTCGCAAGTACAAGCTTCATGGCGTCATAGGACAAAACAGTGTTGCTAGAACCAATAGTTCTAGCAACACTAGGACACGAGAAGCTACGAATCACTGAGGCGCAGCAAATGCATGCGCAAATCTCCTTGATGTCGCCAGATGGCGCCACGTACCCGATAGCTACGCGCGCTCCTGCAGCGCCGGGACCAATCAGCGCTTGCTCTCAGCGGTATGGGGGCTCCCGGTATTCCGCTAACGGTAACAAGGTACACGGTATGCTAAAGGCATCTATTTGCGAGAACTTCGTTGACGACTTCGAGAACGGGATCCATTGTAACGCTGGCAAAACGCCGGTGCAAATGTAAACGAAGCGACGGCCGCAATAGCCGATAGATGCGGCCGTGCGGCCGGCGGTAGCTTTCTTTTCGGCTGCTGCTGGGCCGCACTGCTGGCCGCCAGAAATCACGGAGTCTGCGTTACGTCATGTGAATGTCATGTTTCACGTCACTTAGTTCTGTGTCGTCATAGCAGAATCCCAAGTTTGAATCAGAGCGGTGGGAAAAACTTTTTCAACTTCGAATCCAGATTTCTTAGAAATAAATGCATCTTTCGCTGCCGGCCAAGGGGCAACAAAGCCATGACATGCTGAACTATCGGATTTTGCTATAAAAAAAATATTAATAGTGCTCTCCTCAGTGTCCCTTTAACAGGCTATCTCCTTTAGCTTTGTTGTCACTGGATCAAAGAGAACCATGCAGCTTCAGATCCTAGATTTCGCTACGATGTTATTTGCTGAGCTTTGTAGAAGGCCAGTGGCAGCAGTGGATATCAGTTGTAAACTTATGGGGTGGTAGCACCGTTGCCGTAAAGATTTCATGCATTGCGTTGCTAATATTTTGCTGAAAATCTAGCTGTATACTAGTTTTTCACAGCAGCTTTCTTTTTTCATTTCATTGGATGTCAGAACAAGGGAACAATTTCAGAGGAGAGGTGTCATGAACTGCTAGTGCCAGATAAGTTGCTTTAGAGTAACTGAGTAGAAGCAAGGAGATGTATTCACTTTTGCTTTTGCATACTTTGTTTACAGCTTGCATGATCTGTTCCTGCTTCTCTATCTTTTGAAAACTTCTTTTAAAAGCCTTGCTATTCACCTGGTAACGTCGAAGAGCTGCACTGGTGGCACCTTACATCTCACACTGGCCCTCCTTTGCAGCCAATGCAGAGTAATGCAGTTTTGGCTTTCGGCCATTCTCCTTTTCAGCCTTGGAAAAATGGGACCTTCCGCAACAAGGTCTTCTTCGTGTCTTGGAGAGAGTAGGAGCTTTTGTGTGCTCGTTGATGTGTCTGCAGCAGAGATGTGTGGTGCACAGCACCGCTGTCTGGAACTACTGTTCATTGTTCTTGAGGCACGTGTTCATTGAATGGGCTGTTGTTGTGGTTTTGTGTGCAGTGTTGAAATCTGGGTGGCAATCTTTGTCGTGGCGTTTCGGTGCAGACAGAAGAGAAGGTGGTCAAATAGTGTGAGAGTTGAGCTGTGGCTGGCCTGATACTGACTGATCCCTGGCTACCCATGCTAATTGATTCTGGTCGTAACCTGGCCAAAAATCTGCTCCTTTGGAACCATGGTGAATCATGGACAAGCACCGTCCTACTTCTCTGCCAACTAGGATCCCTAGCAAGATGAGTTCTATAACAAGTTGAAAGGGGGAATGGACGAATGCAGTTGCAGGTGGTCAGCCCCAGACTTTTGACAACTCAGTCCTATCGGATGTAAAGGCTTCTCATCTTTCTGCATTGCAGCGTCCCATAACAATACCATATTTACTTGCATAATGGATGCACTTGCATTATGAAGGTAAATGCAGCGAAGTTCTTGCGAAGCAATTTTTCTTGAAAAAAAAAATGTGTTCATTATACGAGTAAATACAGTGTATTGTTGATTCCTCAAATGACATCGTAGCAGGGAAGAATTTGCATATCATGCTGTTTTATGCCCCAGGCTTCTGCTGTTTGTGTAATCTCGGCAACACTGTGATGGAGGGGGCTGTGTGCTTTGGTAGCGGTGCACAGTGCGCCCGGGCTGGAGGTTGTGGGTTTTTTTTAAGCCCTCGACATGTGCAGCTTTGTTCCTGGGCATATTTGTCATAGTATTGTTTTACGTTTATCGTGCATACTTTTTATTGTTCATTGCACATTGCAGCAGCCCAGTGCTGGCATTGGGTGCTTTTGTTTTTGTCAAGGTGTGCTGGCATGCCTTTCCACGTTTATTTGTGTATGCAGTAGTCCACGTGTATGTATTGTGTGTCTGAAAGCCACTCTTGTTCATCGAACCTTCTGTCACTTTTGAATGTGCCTGAAGCGTTTTTGCTTGTGGACACAGTGACAGTGTTTTTGTCTACCGTGAGTGACAAAGGGTACCTTGAAAACCTTGTCAGTTTTGTCTTTTTTCGGCACTGTACAAATTTCTGTTAGTCTTGAGTTTATATAAGAGCCGCTTTCTCTTGGCACACATTTTGCACTTAAAATTCCAGTTGTTTCAAAAATGAAACATCAGATTGTGGTGTTAGCAGTTTTCACTTGCCACATTCATAAGTGCTACTGTGAGCCCCTCTTATTTATTTTTTTTTAAGCACAGTTTGTGATAAAAGTGGCTTAAAATTCTTTTTGTCTAGGGATTCTCAACATTGACAGCGGATTTATTCACTGTGTGAACAGGAGTGGTTTGAAGGCAGAAGTTTTGCTCATTTTTGAAACATTCTACAATCACTGAGGGAAAGCTTGTGATGGAATGAGATTGTCCGTTCAAGATTGGATGGTGATCTCTCATAGTTTTGGTACTGTTTTTGTCTGTACCATTGGTTGCTTGACTGAATGGAGTGAGCTGGCGTATACCCTTGATTAAAGTTCTCATCAAAAGTTTTCTTCTTACGTGTGCACTGTTATTGTGGTTTGTTTGTTGGTCACAAACGCAGCTGTTAAGCTGTCCATTCTGTGACGGCAAACGAGGGAGAGCAGAAGTCACACAGAAAGTGATGTTTATTTGTAGCCCTTGGCTCTTGTAACTTGGCAGCTGAGGTATCCAAGTTAATTTCGGACTTCCAGAGAACTCCAAAGGATGATTGAGCAAGGTTTGAAGCATAGTTACTGCACAAAAAATGCATGTTGTGTCCTTGGCACTATGAGCTGCAGGGAAGACAAGAGGTGCTCAGCAGCATGCAACATGACCTTGTGAAGGCAGACTAGAAGGCATGGTCATGCCACTTTACCACCTGTGAAGACCTGTAGTCAAGTTCAAATGCGTAGACTTAGTAATGAAGTTCGGCTCTTGTTTCATGAGCTGCTTAGTAATTCCGACGTTGCATAGGTAGCTTCCATCGTGGGTGGCACCTAGCTTATCACAACCAAAGGGCTCCTGTCGACTTTGAAGGCGTTCGGTACGAGGGAAGTATACACTGCAGTAGTCCGTTGCCAATGCCTTGGAAAGGTGCACAACAGCTGCGCTTGGTCTGATCAAGGACCGCACGATGATGCTTGTAAGGCACAGGCAACACTGGGGCAAGGGGAGGGGGTGATGACCGGGTGAAGTGACAAAACGGGGCGCAGTTTGTGGCAGTGAAGCCCCCAGCGTGCTTGTAAACAAGGCAGTTGCGCATTGGTCCCACGGGATTGGGCACGCACGGGTCAGACGCCTGCCGATGTCGAGGCTGGCTCGGACGCGAGTAGTTCGAGCAGAGTGGCCGATGCGCGGCAGCACTGCGCGCACGGCTGTCGGTCGTCGTGCAGCGCGAGCTTCTGCTCGAGCTCCACCAGCTGGCCCATGAAGTTCAGGTTTGGCGAGATGATGGGCCGCTTGGCCTTGAGGTAGCGGTACGCATCCACCAGTGGCAGCCGCAGGTGGTGCATCAGGTAAGCCACCGTGATGGTTGGCGACCGGGACACCCCTGCGTGACAGTGCACCAGCACTCGGCTCCCGCTCGCATGCGCCTCGTCTGCAAAAACAAACAAACAAAAAACAGGTTAAGTGTGCGACCCAAACACGTACTGCTCACTTGTGCCTTGCTTTTTTATAATGTCAAGAAATATTTGGGAGACTCCGTACAAAGAACTGTAGCGTGATCTCTGTCGCACATGATGTGATGCAGAAATTGTGGTTTGGGCGATAAATTCGCGTTGCACTTCTGTTCCACAAAAGCACCAGATGTGTACTCAGTGGTGTACTAGTGCATGTTTAGTGACATTAACACATTGCTGAAAATTATAACGGACAGTAGATGAACAACCTTCACCCATTTCGTGTTCTGGGTTTGCAGCTAATTTCAGCAGCGAACACAGCAGCGCGACAAATTCAAATTTCCCGCGCTAAACACTTGTTGCTCGCAGCGCCATTAGTTGGAAAGCTAGCGTCCGAGGGAAGCGAGTGCAGCATGGAGTGCAGCGTACTACTACTGCGCAGCAGACTGCGGTAGGATTAATTGCCTTCAGTGTCGATAGATGCCGCTGCCGTTGCAACAAGCGCCAACTCATTTCGCCGGGAAGCACTTGTGTTTCCCACCGTCCCGTGACATTTCCGAGCTTTCGTCTTTTGTTTTCTGAGTGCCTTATAGTTCACACTGGCCGGGTTCCGGATGCAGCGCGCACGCAAGGTTCATTCGAAAGGCGCGAGACGAGAAGACGTGTGGTTGCAAGCCGGTCGGGGAAATCCCCCAACAGACGCTGCTTTTCAAGACCGGATGTCAACGTTCACGGAATGCCAGTTGGGTACGTTGGCGGCAAACCCCTTCATCAGAGACCGCGCCATTTGGTTGCAGAAAGTAAACATCACGTGCGATATTTAGCCGAGCAGGTTCGGCGGTCATTCTTAAGCCGCGAGTTACTGAAGTGCTGCACAGAAATACACCAGGCCTTGATAATAACCACGCAGATCTAGATTAGACTCGGAGACGGCTTGCCATGCACTTCAGATGCGACTTATCAGGCCTGGCCTTTTGGACCGCGCCGACTGCACTGGCAATTGCCGAACTGATAAGCCACTCTGCGTGTAGCCTCGACAGTTCCCTTTTCTCGCTGGCTGCGCCTTCTACTGGAGGTCTGCTTGAAACACTCGTCGCCGAAGTTATGCTTGGTTTATGGGGTTTAACGTCCCAAAGCGACTAAGGCTATGAAGTTATGCCGCGTGGTCAAAATTCGCACGCACGGTTACGCTAATTTTTACAGCGCACAATGATTAAACTGGGGCCATTTTGTGTCGATTCGTAATATCAAAGGGTCGGATTGCACTGTCCAAGGTCGCCTACACAGGGACGTTGCAGGCATCGGAGAGCCTCGATATCAAAATCGCAAATCGTTTTCTTTTTTGTTCAATGCACCAAAGAAGGTGAGGCGACGAATGGGAGGAAGAAGACTCCGATTTGGAAATTTTTACCCTCGATGGAGGATTAGATTGGTTATCATTTGATCGCACCAGGAGCTCTGGCTTGTCTTTTAAGACGGTGACAAAGACCACGATGTGCGTGAAACAATGCACCTGGTTAGAATTAGTACGTACAGCTCCTGTCTCGTACAGATGAATCTCAATTCGCCGTGGCGCGTATCACCAAGCTTTTTTTCTCTGCGTACTTGGCGTGTTTCGCCGCTTTCGCACATTCCTAATGTTGTCTGATCCACAAAAAACCAAGGCCACCGCAGTGCACTTCGCGACGAGCTCACCCGGATAGTGACGCAGTCTGTGGCCCCCAGGAACCAACTGCGCGCCGCGGACATGACGCGAAAGCTCGAACGATGCGTCCCGAGAATTCCCAGAAAAGCAGATGCGCGGCTCGGCTGTGTTGACGCAACGGGTTTCTTTTTTTTTCCCCTCCCCGCATCGCCGCCGCGGCTCGCTTGATTTCTTCCGCGTGTCGCTGACGCGATAATGGTGACGGCATAGAGTGGCGCGAGGTGGATTAAACCGACGCCGCGGACGTGTTGACTAGGCCAACACACTCGTTCATATAAACGGTACGTAACCTAGCGCAGAGAGGGAGAGAGAGATGGGAAATCTCCGCTGCTGAGTCGACTTCTTTCTCGGGAGTTATGATCTAACCACGCGAGGTTTGCATTTCGCCGACTCGACCTCACTCGTTTAGAGTGGTGTGCGGCTGTCAAACACGGTACCTGCTCACAACTGCAGCCATGTGGAGGCTCACAGAAGCGAGCAGCGCGCCTTGAACTCCCAAGATTTTTTACGGTACGTTGGCATTCTTCGCTCCGAGGCTTCGCGCGCGCGCGCTGAAAAACCGCGCGCACTCCCCGGGTTGGCGCGCTCGGGGTGCGCGCCCCCGCTGACGTCACGACGCGCGGTGACGTCATGACGCACGGGGCCACGTGCTCGCGGTGACGCACGCAACGCGCGCGGGGTCCAGCGGCCTCCGCGCAGGTATACCCATACCATACACCATACGCGCAGAGGCACCGTTAACAATGGTCGCGCTCCCGGCAGCTGCAGGCGCAGATTGCGTCCCTGCTGAGTCATTGCCCTGCCCGGATTGGGGGACCACCTTGCCCGATGACGAAAGCCCCCGCCGCGCGCAGACGGTCCGCGTCAACAGTTGCTACTGTGCGCGAGCGCGGCATGAGTAACCGGCCCGACGTTCGAGCCCCACCGAACGAAGGGCTGGGAACGCGATGGTCGCACGAGAAAAGAAGCGGGGGACGGAGAGGGGGGTTGCCCGACGCGGATGATGTCAGCGCCTACACGCTTTGCGGCGAATCATTCTCCCCGCCCGTTTGTACGCGAACAGCTGTGGGCGCAAGTGTGTGTCACTTCATCGGGGTCACCGGCTGCCATCTCGTCGAGCCGCAGCTGACCCCGGCCCGACACCGAAGCGCATAGTGGCCCGCCGTATGTAACGGGGCGATACGGAGAGCCGGATCGGTATTGAAGTAGCCTAGAAGTGGTGACGCCTAGTTTCCGCAGATCGTAAGCTGCACGCCGTAGCGCATGCCACTCAGTTGCAATTATGCTCCCAACCAGAAAATTAGTGCTTCGTGCATCGTAGCACTGTCGTTAAAAAGCATAAAAAAAGTACGAGTTACTGTTGAGTGTGTGTTGGCTGTCAGCGCACACTAAGGTTCTATTGACTTTCAACAGAGCTTCTGCAATGGCGTACTGAATAATACGGAACACCCGGTACGTGCAAGCAATGCGACCTTAGAAAACTGCACACTCGAAGAACACTAAAATCCTATTGACTGTCAACTTAGCTTCCTCAATCGTGTACTGATTAAACTAAATACCCAGTCATCATCATCAGCAACCTGACTAGGCCCACTGCAGGGCAAAGGCCTCTCCCATGTCTCTCCAATTAACCCTGTCCTTTGCCAGCTGCGGCCACAGCAAACTTCTAAATCTGATACGCCCACCTAACTTTCTGCCGCCCCTGCTACGCTTCCCCTCTCTTGGAATCCGCTCCGTTACCCTTGATGATCAGCGGTTATCTTGCCTTCGCATTACATGCCCTGCCCAAGCCCAGTTATTCCTCTTGATATCGACTAGGATATCATTATACACCTTTAGCATGCCGTGTTACCGTAGCCGGTACCAGGATCCCGCGCGCAGCTAATTCGCATGCGCAAATCATCTTGACGGCGCCAGATGGCGCTAGGTACACGATAGGTTTGCGCGCCCCTACAGCATTGGGGCCAATCAGCGCGTGCTCACCGGCGGTGAACAGGTTCCCGGTAATCCGCTAACGGTAGCACGGTATGCCATAGGTGTCTATTAACTCGCGTTTGTTCCCTCACCCACTCTGCCCGCTTCCGATCTCGTAACATTACACCTATCAATCACCTAGTAACGTGCAAGACTACGATAGCCAGCGACACCTGGACAAGCATTGCAGGAGCACAGGGACACCTACCTAGGAAGCGGAAGGCATCGTCGAAGAACTGCTTGAGGTTCTGATGGCAGCTGTCGGAGGCCGGCAGCCGCTTGCAGCGCAGCCCCGGGCAATGGCCCTCGCCGGGCTCATCTTCTTGCTGCGGGTGTGGCGTCACGTGTAGCACGTGTCCCACGCCCAGGCGGCGTAGCAGCTCGGCGTCTCGCGCATCTCGCTCGTTTCCCAGCAGCAGGAAGGGCAACACGCACGTAGCCGGCCACTGGGCCACGTCCGGAGGCGCCGCGGCCTCGGCCTCGCTGGCGCTGCACGGCGCACTACTGCTGGTGCACTCGTGCGCGTACTGGCGCTGGAACTCGCGGAAGCCGCCTGCGAAGAGGGAACGGAAACAGCAACGGGTTACAAACAAGCAACGGGATCGGGCTGGCTGGTGCAGATCTCTTTCACCAGGTGGCGCTAGTAACGAAATAAGGACAAATGGGGGACCAGTGTTCAGGCCTTCGCCTGTCCTTTGTGTCTGCGCTCACTGAACGTGTGCTGTGATTGTAGTGGAAGGGATAATTAGCTTTCCACTCTGTAAATGTAAAGCATTAGAGAGTTTTAACACACCGCGAGCCGCCATCTGTGCATGCGCAGCTGGCTCCTCGAATTATGCTAAAACTTTCGAACGCTACCAGGCAACGTGTAAAGAAAATGGCGGGGGGGGGGGGGGGATATAACGGCAATGGTGTAGCACAAAGTCCATATACGCGTCTACGAGATAGGGCTAAGCCAAGCGCGGTTTAGGCGACAGTGGGTCCCAACCACTTGTCCTGGAGTCCGTTCGGCCATCGGCATCAGAGCCATAGTGCTTTGCACTCGTCCGACGCGGCCCTCTTCCCGTCGGCAAGCCTCCGTCAGAGCTTGCAGGCCAAAGCCACAGCTGCCGCTGGGCTGAAGCCCGACTGGCGCTGTCACCTGGCAAACGGCCAGCTGACAGCCAAGACTTCGCTGGGTGGACACGCCTGCCGTCTCCGTACCGAAACTCCACTCAGACAGCGGACAACGAAGGAGTGCTATCACGGACCCGAGCACAAGTGGGTTAGGTCCACCCCAACCGACTAGTGTTTGCACTGAAGAGAGACTGCTATGGTACCTTTCCTTCCGTCGCAGCTGTTCGCTCCTCTCCTGAACATGCAGCGAAAACCCAGCAGACGAGGCTTTCTGCACTTCGCCTCCATCGAAATGAGGCCGGGAATCGAACCTGCGACTCAGCATGAGAACGCCCCACCACGGAAACCGGTGGGTGATTCCTCCGCGGGTTTATCGACTCCGGATGGAAGGCGACAAGACACGCCAGAGCTCCCGGGAGGCTCTAAAGAGGCACCCCGGTTCCCACTGACCCGCTCGTGACGGTCTCAACGCGCCCGTGTGTGCGTGTGTGACTAATACGCTCCATTGATTGCTGGGGGCGCGCGGTTCCCAGGGGACGGTGGGGGGAGAAGAGCAGCGGCCGAAACGTCGCTATCCGTGATTCATCGCGGCGTCATCGCGCGCGCGCGGAGGACTGCCTTTGACTCACGACACATCGCCGTCCCCTCCGAGCGCGGTAGTCACCGCTGATGCTGCTGCACAACGAGTGTATGCACGCACCCGCGTCTTCATCGCCGGTCGGGAGAGCGTCATGTGACGCACACCGCGGCGGCAAACACGTCAGCCGGGGACGGCCACTCCGCGGTCAGCCCCGCAATGCTCTTTGTGTGTATTAGCGTGTGTGCGTTGTGTGTTTGCGTGTGTTACAATGTTCACTCTCGGAAGAAGGGCGGTGGTGCGATCAGTATAAATGACGCGATAGCTCAATTTCTTTGCACTTTTGAATTAACGGGACAAACATGGAATGAAACGAAACCGACATTTTACCAGTCTGTTCGATCACTGCTTTCTTGCTACAACAGAAGAAAAAATTCACTTTACATCGACTCCGCTACATTAAACGTTCATTGTTGAGAGCGCTCCTTAGAGCCATGCATAACGGGCGACCAACGTAATGCTCTAAACACGAGAAAGCCCATCACGAGGGTCCCTCGGGAGGAATTTATCCTATTCCCCCGATGGAACAGAATGCGGCAACGCTATCCGATTAACGTGGCTAATCAATAATAAATCTCGGTCGTTAGCTTCCGGCTTCATAAACTTCCACCGCTCAGCTCGCACACGGGGCATGACGTCTGTGGCATGCAGCTGCCCGTCATGCCACATGGGTTTCGTGCCACGTGTCATGCCATTCATTTCCGCGGCTCGTTCCTCGCTACCAACGTCCGTTTCCCAGCCTACCCCGCAGAGTGTTTCGCTATCTCTGTGAAAATATGCTCCACCCTTTTAGAGCTGCCGGCCAAGACGTTGGTCTCGTAAACAATTGTTTCTTCTCTGCCTCTGTGGGTTCAACAGGCGTTGGAGCTTTACCCATTTACTGTGCATTTCCCAAAGGATGATCTATACATGCAATTTATTATATGCGGACCTTGCCCATTGCCTCTTCTATTGCCCGGCTGCTCAGCAGTCGGGTTCCTACCCGCCACCTTCTTTATCCATCACCACCTGGCTCGACTGGCTTGGCGCTGAAGGGGAGGAAGAACAGCGACTTCTGGTCGCCCAGGCGGTCGATATGCTCGGCCTGTAAATTTTGGCCGAATAAACGTCTTCTACTACTACTACTACTATTATTTCTTTACGTGCATGTGAGAGGGTGTAACGTGTTTTGCCGTATACAGTATGTGACGCCCACTTGACTTTCCCATCCTTCCACCGTCCAGCCTGACTTGAAAGCAGCGGTTACTGCGGCCGGGCACCCTTCTTTGTCCCTTTTCAAATGCACCACTACTAGTGTGACGAACCCCAGGCGCAAAGCAGTTTTTTTTTTACACCGCTAGCTTGTGCAAGACCACGGACCACACGACCGAGATCTTCCCTTCCTAAGGTGCATCTACGCACGCGTGTATTAACTCCGTCCGCATATGGAAGAGCGCATGCAGCGCCACCTCCGGTGTTGCTAGCTTTGTGCTCATACTGTATATAATAGAGTTCCTCTACGAAACATGTACAGGAAGTTTTGCAGAAACTACACGGGGAAACTCTTTACAGGAACGCTACCCGTCGGGTGCACATACGTAGGCCATTATGCACCCGTATAAGGAGTTGCGCTCAGCGCCAGCCAGATGGGGAGACACGGCTCATTTCCGTTCGATTCTGGCTAGTTTTGGCAGCCGTAACACCGCGTATAGCTTCCTGCACCGACGGGCACTATAGCTGCGCACCTCCAGGTATAGCGGAGGTTGGGTGAGTCACGCGCGCACCTGAAGAGGTGGCCGTTAAGGGCAGAGCACACACACGCTCTCGCCTCGGCTGTTCGCGGACACACCTATTGATCCACGTGATTCAGCGACTTGGAGGGTTCGGACCGCGGTTGCCATGGGCGTCCGCGGGAGGGGAAAGGAAGAGGGAGGATGAGCTGCCGCTGCTGCTTCGCAGGCACATCATCGTCAGCCCCTCCTCTAAACTGGTGTTGTCGGCCGTCCGTCACCGACCGACGCGAGCCGGGTATGCTTCCGAAGCCGACCGGCGAGGAAGGAAAGCTCTGGCAGCGATCCAAGCTGGCCGCTTTTGGGCCCGCCGTCAAAACGACGACGTGTTCGCGCATTTTTCCTGGTCCCGGCGATATAGGAAACGCTGACCGCCGCCGCCGTATGCCGCGAATCGTCCAGGCCCCTTTGCAATATGTTCCTCCCAAGAGCCCCGGCGGAGCTTGCTTGTGAAGCCGTGTTGTGTGGCTCTTGTAGCCTTCAATAGATTTGAATCGCTGGCGGAGCATAAGGGGGCACAAGCACAGCACAGAAGCTAACACGCCGGGCTCTTAAGCTTCTGGCAAAGACTAACAGTCTTGTTCAAAAGTTTTCAGGCCATTAATCGATTTGGCCTGAAAGTTTAGCACTTACGGCAGCCCTAAAGACCAGAAGGCCTCTAAGTGAGGAGGAGGCTTCTCCTAGCTTTGGGCAAAGATTTAAAGCCCGAGGGTAGTATTCCTGTATATGCTCCCACAGGGACCATTACTGGAGGGGTTCCATCAGCGCTCCACTACACCGCCGAGAAGAGCAAACCACGCAGCCAGTGAAAGAGCACTGACCGAGACTTCCGCCGCGAGACCCGGGGAAGGCCCCCGCCTAGCTTTCGGAAAAACTGCCTCCCTCTGGATTCAAATCGAACGTGCAACATATCTCGTGCTTTAAACAAGGGGAGGGCGGGGGGCGATTTCCTACGACCAAGCAGGCCAAGTGAGTCAGGCACCGAGGGGGCAAGGGCCGCCCGTTGGGCCATCTCAAGGCGACGTGAGTCAGAGCAGCCGCCTCGCCGAGGAACGGCCTTGGCGCAGACGACTCTTTTCACTTCGCCAAGCGGCCTTTGAAGGTGAGCGCCTCGGGCGGAACCGGACACGTTCCAGTCGCCGCCGCGTAAGAAAGCGCCCCTGGAAAAAGAGGCGAAAGAGGGGGGAGGGGGGGGGGGGGGGTAGCTGATGAAGCCGGTTTTTCTCTCTGCTGCGACGGTCCCTGGAATCCCGGCGCGCTACTGCGCGGCCAGCGTTGGTCAGCCGAGCTGTGTGTGCGTGAGTGTTACGAGCTGAGCAACGCTCAGCTCCTGCGGACCACTAGTGTGACTGCGAATGCTTTTAAAGGTCGCAGAGTGACTCTCTTTCGCGGTCTCCCGAGGACGCGTTATCGCAGCCTCGGTCGAACAGTGTTCCGTCCCTGCGGCGGTTGCGGCGACGGCTGCTGCCCGTTGCGCCACTCTCACGCGTCCTTGCCAAGGTCGCTCCCATGACGCGAGGCGAAACGAGTCGCGCACCGCCGGAGCAGCTGGAAACGGCGCACGCACTCTCGAATGGCGGCGGCACCGACTTGCGGCGTCTGGTTGGCGCGACAGCTTCGCGGGACACCACACAGCGGCGGCTACTGCTGGTACCGCATTGTTGCCGCAGCGAGATGGGTCGGCGCCATGCTCGCCTGCGAAATCGGATTGCCGCTCAAAACGCAGGCCATTGTTCGCAATGCATACGTGAATCCAATATGAATACGGAAAAGTTCGCATACACATATCTTGTGCAACGAAATTAAAAGAAAAAAAAAACGCTTACAAGAGTATTTAAAAACTGATTGCTTGTCACACTTCTGTAGTAACCGCTGGTTACATAGGTGTTGCCATTCATTATGATTGTGACCACCGCCGTGTCGCGTCACATTCATGCATATGATGCATGAACAATCTGTGCGAGGAGACTGCGCGAAGTTCGTGCGAAGCGTCCGTACGAACAAGCTTGCGCATCTATCCGTAAGTGCGCTAATCTGATGGAGTAAAAGAGAATGATCATCGTGAATATTAACAGTGCAAGGGCATCTTTCGCCATAGAACGCCATGGCGCAAGATGATTTTCTCTACACAAAGATGTGGTCAGGGAACCCGTTTCCAAGCATTTCACCACAGAGAAGCTCAGCACTAAGTTAGGGGACACAGCTAGTGTTCCTACACTTGCATATGCTCCCTGCGGGACCATGTACAGGAACACTAGGGAAAACTAGGGAAAGCTTGTACCCATACGAGGTGGACGCTCAAACCACGGACTTAGGTCACCGCTGGAGTAAAAGAGAAGCACGTACGAGCAATCTATCCACATCGTTATGTATGATTCTACCCTCGTCTCTGCCAGCCTCTATCCCAGCCTCCGTTGTTGAGTGGATGGGAATCGCTCACCCAAACAACCTATCCGTGTCTCTCAGTGTCTTATGAGAAAGAGAAGGATGGTATCTCACCTTTGAGTACGGCAGGCCTTGCTCCGTTCTGGCATAGCACGGCCAGCACCAGCGCCAGCGAGGAGCTCGGCTGCGGCGACTCCAGGTCGCCCGTGCAGTCGTCGTAGACGACGATGTCTCGCGCCTGGCGGAGCTGGTCCCTCGCCTGGCGACACGCCACCAGGTCCCACAGGGCCAGGCGGCCCTGCTGCAGCCTCCGACGCGTGATGCGGTCCCCGCAGTTGACGTTCACCGCCGACCGGATGCGGCCCGCGTTGAAGCTGAGGAACGGACGGCAGTCGACCAGGAGCCAGCGTTGCCGCTGCCACGAGTCCACCAGCTCGCCGGGCGTCACCAGCCGCACGCCGCACGATAGCGAGCGACGTCTTCGGCTGGTTGGAGTCGACCCCGCCGCCGCCGCCGTCGTTGTGGGTTGTGCGTGATGGTGTTGCGTGCCGGCCTGAGGCGACGGCAACTGCAGGTGGCGCGGCCTAGAGTCGAGCATGCTAGTTGTGGGCCGCGGCGCCAGAGACACCTGGGCTCCGCACGACATCCGGATGGTGGTCCCGGTCTGCGCAGCAATGAAAAAGAAAGCGCACACGTGAAGAACAGCGAAGGGTACCACGCACTCTCTCCCCCCACTTTTTGCCTTAGGCAGTACGTTGCACCGACCACCGCTCTCTGCAACCAAGGCGTCGCGGAAGATGCTCTACTCCAGCTGCTTATTACTCGAGCGCAGTGCATTTTTGTTTTGTTTTCACTGTTCGCGGAAGCTATTAACCAGCGTCTTTGAACGAAGAGAGGAGAGAAGTGAGAGAGAGAGGGAAGGAGGCGTCGCTCCGGCAGCTGGCCGAAACCCCACCGTGCAGTCACTGCCCAGACTTGGCGCCCGTCCACGGAGCCTCGGCGGGAATCGTTTACGGCTAAGCGGAAAGGGGAGAAAGCATACACGGACCATCTCCGGTCGCCGCCGTCCCACAGCGCTGCCGGTCTGATTTGGGATGCCAGCTTTCGCGACCGGCAGTGCGAGCTGTGCGAAAGCCACCCGTCCGCCCGCAGCTGGTCAGACAACGTCCGGGCAGACCTGCAGGGTCTGTACGGCCGTCTTGTACGGCGACGGTGGCGGTATTAAGACTTGCTGCTGGGCTAGCTGGCCGTACTTTATGGGACAAAGTTAGGGCTACACAGGGCAAACACAAGAAAGAAAAAAAATAAACACAAAGCTAGCCGTTTCCCTGTCTTATGTGCCATTATAATGTTTGTTTCGTGTATCACTAGCTTTACTCCGAGTACATAAGGGACGGTACAGACTTTGCTATCATTTCTTCGCGCATTAAGGGCAGGAAGTGCGCGTTAATTACTTCCTTTTCCTGTTGTCAATCACGGATACACACCGCCTCGCTGCGGTCCCGTGATAAAAGTGAGAAAAGTCAAGGACAGAGCTACTGGTCTCATATCCTATCCATACAAGTGGTGAGGGCAAACCGAGGGAGCGGAAACACGCTCTCGTGCGGATCCTATCGACGCCGACACCCCCGCGTCGTTGATGGCCGCCGCGGGCCTCGAGGGATGGCGACGCACGAGACGGTCCCTCGAGTCGCCCATTCTAGCGCTGAGGAGTGACTCTGCCGCGGCGTGACGACGACGACGACTGCCGGGGCTATTTTTGCGTCCCACGCGAGCGGGGGGCCCCGTGAGCGATGCCGCCGCCGTCTTGGTTTCCTTCGAAGGACCTGGTGGCTTCAGCTTCTTTTATATGTACTTTTCTTTGTCGATTGCGAGATTCAAAGGGTGACTCTGCGTCTATATACAGGCGCTCATTTCATCATGCGCGATCAAACTTAGCACGGTGGTGGCAGTGGTCTGCGCCGGTGGTTGAGAATACGGTGAATCTTGCTTTGCCATGCGTGATTATCAGCGTGTTATAGCTGTTAGTAGTAGCAGCGCCACCTACAAAAGACAGAAGCCCTCCACCAAGCGCCTTTCGAACCTGCAGAGTAGCCTCGCTTGCAGTGCGATAACAACATGCTTATGAGAACGACAGTCCCAATAGATAAGGTTTAGCGGGGTGCCCTCTGCGCATGCGCGGCCGTGTCTGTAAACCAGCACAGTGCCGTAAACGGTCTCCAAATGTCCCGACCCGGCAGCCCACGGAGCACTTGGGCGGGCGATCGGCGTCGCCTCGACCGGAGGACGTCACGGCGCGATTGCCGGGCGAAAACACAAGGGCCGCCGGAAAGCAGGCGAACCTTGACGACCGCGCCTACGCCCGGGCTCCTTCCGGCGCAAATCGAACGATCGCCGATCCGCCGGAATTGCGCGTACAGCCGGCAAGAAGCGAGGAAGATGTGGCGTCAGATCCGAGTGGCCCGACCTACCGCCCCAGAACTCTCACAGGAAGCGCGACCGTTGAGAGCGCAGTTCTCCCCATCGGCGGCGAGACGTAGATGCTCAGTACATAGTGTTTCCCTTTTGCCCAGAAAGAAGACGTCCGCGGATGCGGCCGTTCCCCGCTAGGCGCCGCCACATCCGCCTCGTCTTCTCTGTACGCGCGCTGTCTCCGTGATTAGCGCGTTCGGCTGCTGAGATCGGAGGCGAAATACGAAAGACGCCTCCCGCGCGCTGTGCTATGCCAGCACGCTTTAAAGATTCTCGTTGTGGTCGAAATTACTCCGGCACCCTATTATACGTCAGCCACAACACCATATCCTTAGTGGACGAGCAGCTTTGGCAGTTAAGCTGGCACGACGCTGCATCGCGCGTTTTTTCCGAGCCTTGTTTGGCCGCATACAAGCGTGAATCGCGGGTGCGTGTCCGAGCCGCGGCCAGGACCGCGGCTTAATCGGCGTGTCCGTACCTGTCCCCCCTCCCCCTCTCCACTATCCTTGGGGGAAGGGCGCCGCTGAGTCAGGCGGTCACAATTAGCGCCGCGGGACACGGGGCACCTGGTGGCGAACCTTGGAGGCGGGCCAGGGACGCCGCCCGCCGCTGACTCAGGGACGCCCGAAACGGCACCACCGAGCAGCCGCCGCATCGGAGCGACGGACCCCTCCGAGACGGTGGTGGTATCGCTTGCTGCGGGGTCCCACTCTTGTCTGTGCTAAGGCCTAGCTATAGCTGCCACGAGGGTTGGTGCCTCGGGTTCGGAGAACGACGCACGGGAAGACGGGACAGGCAAGAGGAGCAACGCACGACTCTCTGAGTCCGCTTAGTTTGGAGTCGTTGACTTTGGAGTCGTTGACAGCGATATCACGATCGCATCTCGTGTGGGCGCTGGCGAGACGATCGTGCTACGGTCTTTTGTTCTTGTCTGATACTTTCTAGGTGCGATCATTGTTCTCTCTTTACTCTTCTCAGCTAGTGTGTTCCTATTATAATGCACTGGCGTGCATTAATAGGAGCACACTATCACACATAGGTCTGTTCCTGTAGGTTGCTGTGACGGCCACTTAAGCTGCCTAGTAAAGTTTACTCACTACCCCGGCCTGTGCACAAGCACTTCGCCCTCACTGTACCTGCTCTCGGTAATCTTCGATTTCAGATTCTCGTTCTGGGCTTGAGGCGATGTGAGATGACGCCGCACTGCAATCCATTTATGTGCTGTTCCCACAACCGCTAAGAGATATGCGTAATATAAACAAGCAAGCAGATGTAGTCACCGTCGCAAATGCAGCTTAAGACACCGAGAAATTGATCCCGCAACAACATATGCTGCACACGTGATAAACCTGCCATCTACGCTCACCGTGCAGCGTGCAAGCCGCCGCAACAGCAGAGCGACAACAGGCAAGAGGCCCTTCCTTGTGAAAAGCGGAGGGACAAAGAGAACGGAAAAGGTAGAGGCCGGAAGCGGGCGTCGGAAGAGGCTTCCTTCCGGGGCAACGCAGAAGCCGCCGCCGCCGCACCGTGGGAAAAAAGGCGGCTCGCGGTTTCCCTGAAAAAACTCCGCTACTCCGCACCGGTCGTCGCTGGCAAGCTTGTCGACAGGCTCCGTCCTTCCTTCGCCCGCGCCGAAGGCTTTCACTGAACGCCGCGGGCCGCCCAACCCACGTCGGTCGCCCGCGATGTCTTGAGGTCTTTGGCACACCACGACAATGGGCGACCCTGAGTTCTTCAATCGTGCCAGTTGCGAAACTTCGGTTCAAAATCTAAACATTTCCTGCATTAATTTTGCGGAACCCAACAAACTTATGCGCGACCTATTCTTCGAAGCTGAGCTATCAACTGCTGTCTGGAATTCTTGCTTCTGCGTCCACCAGTTTTATTTTTGAATTATAGATGGCGCGACAATCTTCAACTCCCCCGGCACGCAGACTAATTAAGGTATCAGACATTGCAAGTCGACGATGGCGCGTCAATCTTTGAACTTAAAATCGAGAACTAACGCGTATCAGTCATTGAAACAGCCTAGATTACGAGGGAGTTTTGCAATAGTACACGTACGACTAGGGTGCTCTAGCGCAGCTCCGTCTGCCGGGGCGGACGCCCAGACGAACGCGCGCCGTCTCCCGCAGTGATGACCGCAGCAAGACGACGGCGGCGTGTGCGACTAGTAGTACTGCGCAACTCGTTGCGTCGCACACGACTCCCGTGAAGCTCGCAGAGCGTGCAGCAGCGGTCACGGGATGCACAATGCATGCAGCCCCAGTGTCCCCCTTCCGTTGACACGGGGTCGGTGGCCGACCGCGTTGTCGGCGGGCGCCTTCGTCCTTCGGCCGGCGAGACCGCGGGGTGACTGACTGGCACAGCACTGTTGCGCGACAGGGTGAAAAACCTTTCGCGGAAAAGAGAAAACGAGACCGAGAGCTTCACTATCGAGGCCGCAGCATTCGCTCTTTCGCGTTAACTCTGGACAGACCGTCGTTACCGTTGGGCTGCGTATAGTGAAGGCCCCATGGAAAAGCTAATACACATCACCGTAAGTGTACGGCTGCTAAAGTTGCGAAGGAAGTATCCTGGACAGTGCGACAGAAAGGCGCGATTCACTGAAAAAAAGTCGTAGCGAGATGCCATTCGCGGCAGGGTGCCACACGCATAAATTTAACGGTATTAGGCTTACTGTCATTCGCGACCAACCGAGCTCGCCACAAGTCATTCGCCCGAGCAATACGCACGATCTCGTCCCCATTCCGTGTACTAGCTGCGCACGTTGTACTGTGTAACAGTGCACGTTGAAGAAGAACCCCAGGTGGTCAAAATATCCGGAGCCCTTCACTACGGCGTCCCTCATAGCCTGAGCCGCTTTGGGTCAGTAAACCCCTATAATCGAATCCAATCGTCCTCATTCCACACGCGGAAAAGCATGCAGCATTGTTATTAACGACTTCCTGTCCAGTAGCAAATGCATTCATTCATAACTTTCAGTCAGATGAGGCATCTCTACAGTAGTTCCGATGCGAAGGGTGCCATTTTTACCATCTCTTCCGACAGATACTCTCGGCTTGTACGCTGACAAGCCAGTTTATGGCTACCTTCTGGACTTGTCGAGCAAGAACAGCGGCTTTTTTATATCACACCTGAACGACTTTGCCGAGATACTGCGCTCATTATAATTGTTTATATTCAGGTGAAAATTTTGACTGCTTTGCAGATGCGACTTTCTTATAGTGACATTAAACGTGGACGCGTAGCACCAACTCAGAAAATAATGACATTAACAAACTTAAGGCCTCACGCAGTTACTGCCACTTGTTGCGCGTGTGTGGCACGGGTATAACGTTCCCTTCGTCACAACGCGCCCACCGTCGCCCCGATCGTTGACAATGGCGCGGCTGACCTTCGGGGCCCACAATGGCTTCGGCAGCCTCTGTGCCACGGAGCCCCAGTCACCACGATATGTGCCCACAGGGTGCGCGGAGGCGCGACGCTAGATACGCTATAAAAGCCCGAGGCCCGACACAGTGACCTTGCGCAGCTGTCGTCTGCATGATAAGCCCGTTCGGAATCGCCCATGCGACCAATTAACAAACCGACAATGGATGGATGATACTGGCTTTACCCTTTGAAACGGGCGGCAGCTCGCGCCACCTAAGAAGGTGTTTACTCACTGATGATGACAATGACGGACGCGAGCGGCCTCTCACGAACCCCGGACGCGACAGAACCTCGAGGCTGGCTGATAGGGTAAAGGATGGTAAAGGTAATGCAGGCCAGCGCAAGGCTGCAGTAGGAGAAACAGCGTCCTTCTCTACGCAGACGAGGTAGAGGGAGGGATAACGTCGGCTTGCGCAAGAAGAGCGCGGCGGGTTGCGCGTGACGTTACATCGTGGCCGCGGAGACGGTGGAGGGCGGAGCGTGAGAATCGGCGGCGCGTGATCGAAACGTGACCACAGCGCTGGCTTTTGTTGTGTCTCGCTCGCCGCGTGTGAAAGGGGTGGCGAGGAGGGCGAGGTCGCGTACGTGGCCGCGGGTGACTCACACGCGTACACCTCAATGAGGTACTTGCAGTCGCACTTGGGTTGAACCCTCCCCTCGCGTTTAAGCACAAACAAAAGCGGTTGAGGAAAAAAAGTTTGGACGAATGTGGGCCATACGTGAGTACTAGCAAAGCGAGCTGGCAAACGAGGCGCTTTCGTTGCTGTTCGCTTCCATACCGCTAACCACAGCTAACCACCATTTATTACCTTCTTTAATCATCATCATCAGCCTGACTACGCCAACTTCGGGGCAAATGTCTCTCCCATATCTCTCCAATTAACCCTGTCCTGTACTAGCTGCGGCCACCCTATCTCCGCGAACTTCCTAACCTCATCCGCCCACCTGACTTTCTACCGCTCCCCGGCTACGCTTGCCTTCTCTTGGAATTCATTCCGTTACCATATCAAACCAACGGTTATGTTCCCTTCGTATTACATTCCCCACGAACGCCCATTCATTCTTGATTTCAGCTGATATCATCTCCGTCTTTGTTTTCTAACCCTCTGTGAGCCGTCCTGAGTTCACCTTCTTCAGGCGTTTACTAAGTTAAAGTGAGTACCCACTGACCAGGCCCTAGGCCAACCTGCTGCGCTGTGTAATTACACCTCGAGATTCGTTCGTTCGAAGCACGCCGGCTTATTTCTCTGTCACGCCAGCGTTGAGCGAAACTTCCGGCAGAGGGTTAAGCTTAAACGACAGCTGCGGGAAGTCCGGCGCGCGGAGCGTTGCTCTGACCGCGGGCAACCCGGGAAAAAAAAAGCAGCGAACGATGGCGTCTTTATTCCGACAATTTGTTACCCATTTCGAAGACAGACAGGAAACGAGCGGTGCGCATCACGCCTTTATTTTCCGACTAACTTGGTTCTTATTTCTGAAATTTTTTAGAAAATAGGAGAGATTAAATAAAGACTAAGCCGTTCCGGATTTCTCGACATGCGCTATCCGCGCCTTTCATCTCTTTGCCGACATATACAGTCAAACCTCGTTATAACGAAACTGTTTATGACGCAATGACGGATATAAGGAAGGAATGACGACTCCCCTTGCAAGCTCGGTCAATACAGGCTATAACGAAGTTACGGCTATAACGAAGCAATCGCTAAGCCCCGTCAACTTCGTTATAACGAAGTTCAACTGTATTTTGCTCAATATGTATTCTTTTTGCTGTTAATTACGTATTTTGCGTTCTTTCTTTGACAAGATCAGCCCGAAGAACGCTGTATATTATAACTCAACGCAAGCTGGGAAATTTAAATGTATCACAGCACGGGACTACCTTTTCAAGAAGAAACGCCCCTAAGAATAGATGCGCAATGAAATTAAGGACACAACCAACTTTACGCTGTCCTCTGTTTTCCCTGAAATAATCCGCGGAATGGAATAACCCGTCCCGCACATGCAGTAGGTGCCAACAGAAATTATCTGTTTATACAGTGAGGTGCGCCGTGAATTGCAAATATCGATGCGATTGATTGATTAAACGAGCGCAAATGCTTAGAATGTCATCGACGCACCCGTGGTGCTTGTGTGCCACAACGATTAGAATACCACCTACACGCCCGTGGAACGTGTACCACATCACTTAAAATACCATCGACGTGCATCACGGTACGTGTACCAGACGGAAAATTTCCTCTCTGCCCCGTTATCCGCAGGTGTGCGAGGAAGCGGCCTTCCAAGCCTGGGAGTGCAAAGAGGAAAAGGAGCGGCGTTATCTCGTTTCCGCGCTTGCCGCACGCTGGCTCCACATCGCGGCGGCAAAGTGGCGAAGGCGCGACGACGGATACCAGTGCGGTGTACGCACACACGTACGCATCGCCCCATCGTTTATCGTAAGCGAGCGTAGAATGTGATATGGAACATGAGTCAACCTCCTCGTTCGTTCATGCATACTACCGATCCTCCTCCTCCTCTTCGCATGACTCCCCCAAAGTCACGTGACAGCGACGCCGCGCAGATGGTCCGGGGCAACCGCGTAGAGCTATAGAAACGCGGAACTGTTTGCACGGTCTCGAGCTTGCGCTCGCAAAACGCGGAAATAAAAACGGTGCGAGGGTGGGAAAAAAGTGACAATTTCTTTCGTCGTCGGAATGCAATCATCCCTCGAGCTTGCGGTTAAGTGTCCCGAGCGATAAATTTCTTGCGTCATTCTTTTTTGGTTTTCTCGCTGATGGTGTTATCTGTAAGCAAATTACATTAGGCGAAGTGAATAAAGTCGGAAGCGTATTGGGTAGCCTGGGCTTCCACGAAATTAAGGCACATGGAATGTACAGTCGGGGACAAAAGTCTCTGGACCACGTGTTCCTCAAAGGAAGCTTATAGCTATACTATCAGACAGCGGCTGGAGACCGCACTTGCGGAGATGAAAGAACAAAAATTTAACGTTTACCTCCACAAGTGGGGTCTCCAGCCGCCAAATAATAGCAGAGTTATCGGCTTCGTTAGAGGAACACGTGGTCCGGAGACTTTTGTCCCCGACTGTACAAACGCAGGACAAGACACAGAGAGAGAGAACTCTCCTCCAAAAAATGGCGTGTGTCAACGCTTTCTAAAAAAACAGTCCTGGAGCTTCAAATATCCTACAGTCGGATACGACTCATGAACGAAGCGGCTTTTCCCCATCACAGGACCTCCTTCCAGCCAGTGGCGTCGCCCGATTCTCATGACCCTTGCCAGTGTGACAATGAAGGGAGTGACAGGTGAAAGGGAATAGTCCCCTGCCTGCACTGTCATGGGACTATCCCCTTTCACCAGCCACTCCCTGCATTGTCAAGCTAACAGGCTCATGAAAATCGGCCGATGCCATTTTCTAGAAGGGGTCCTTTGAAGGGGGAAAAAAGCCGCTTCGTTCTTGAGTCGTATCTGGGTGTTGAGTCATCGACAAAGCCATCGACAGTGTGCTGGCCTTTGTCAAACTTATATTGCTTACAAAAAAAAAACGCTTTGTCTCCTCTTGTTATCTCACTTATACAATTGGCCTCCTACTATGATAAGCAGCAGTGGTGACGGGATAGGTCGCCTGCTCTCCTTACGACAGTCTCACTACATTATACCAATCCTTTAGATGCTTTTTGCTTGCGCTATCATGAATGTTGCATATTCCTTTCGTTATCACCGAAATGAAGTGACCTGAGAGCCGGAAAGCCACGAAAGATGAGTCAGTTTCAGAACAGCTGACATCAGCAACTATACGCTTCGAGGGCGCTAAGTGATAAGTGGTTTCTCCCCTTATAAATATGGTCTATAGAAAGTCTACAGACTTCTTATAGACTCTACTTCCTTCCTATAGATATTTCCTTTTGTCTATTCATAGTCTATAGACTGTCTATCGACAAAATTCTACTGGAAGTGTATGGCCATAAATCTATGGATTGTCAAAGACTGTCTATAGCATTTGTATTGCCTACAGACTTATTGGTTTATTAGGGTTTAACGCCCCAAGGAGACTGAGGCTATGAGGGACTCCGTAGTGAAGGGCTCCGGAAATTTCGACCACCTGGGGTTCTTTAACACGCACTGACATCGCACAGTACACGGGCCTCTAGAATTTCGCCTCCATCGAAATTCGGCCGCCGCGGCCGGGATCGAACCCGCGTCTTTCCGGTCAGTTGCCGAGCGCCGTCATCACTGAGCCACCGCGGCGGGTTATTAACTCTTCTCTAGGATTCGTCTATAGAGAGTGTACAGACTTTATAGGCAGATGTCTATAGACAGTCTAAAAAATCTTGTAAGGGTCCAACGACGATGTTCCCGAATCGCACCAAGGAATGGGCGAGGCTGGCCACTTCTGAGTCCTCACTCATTGCGTGTGGGCATTCCCGACAGCTGGAGTATGCGAGCTGGCATTTATTGCGACGGTCCGAGAAAGCGGTGCAACCGTCGTCGACGTCGTCAAGGCATACATGAGCAATCCGATATCGCGAGCTCGCCTTGCGCCGAAAGGCAATACCGCTGCGCCAAGCGCTAAGCAAACAATCGTCGGGATGGCGAACTCGGCAATAGGATGACCGACGGAAGGCAACCATCTGCCGCTCAATTTGCGACGCTGCAGTATAGAAGGAAGGTGGGACGGAGAGAGAGAGAGCTGGGTGACATAAATGGTGACGAAACATCTAGAAACGTTTATATTACTACAGTAGGATACAACATAAAAAAAAGCAGTTGCTAACACTGAGCCGCGGCGTTCTGTATTACTCCGCTGGCCAATCGGAACAGTAAACGAAATTAGTTTTTTAATGTTTGACTGTATCAAACAATACACGTACCAAAATTCTAGAGCTAATAATTTTTTTTCTTGTGATAAGCTTTTTGTTTAGGTAACAAGAAACTTTTAAGCAGCGGACTACTTTTTCGTCATGGAGGAATTCTGTGCGCAGAGGCTGAATGTGGGCGGAGCAGTTACACGACGCGTGAAGGACACTAACTGTGCCACGAAAAGCGCCTTTTTTGTTTTCTTTCAATCTAATGTGTCGCTAATGTCGAGGAATCGCCGGCAATAAATGCAAGTCCAGAATGGCTATGGTATATAAGCTAGCAAAAACCTCAGCCTCACTGCATTAGCCCTTAGCAGTAGTCTAGGAGCTTTATATAAGTAGTTTAGCTAGTAAGCAGTATAGCAGACTATAGTAGTCACTAAACAAGAGGAGTCTAGAGTTACAACAGTAGTCACGTGGTGTGGAGCCACTGGCGACTGTGGCGACGCTGGGCGGCGATTGCTTGCACTTACGTAAGGCTGATGGGGGGGGGGGGGGGGGGGGGAGGGGGGTTAGGTAGATTACCGGAACTACGCTACCGGAAAGTTTTCTCTAGAAGGAAGGAATATAGCGCTGTTACTTCGTACTTATTCCTCACCGACTGCGACGCTAAAATGTGACAAAAATGACTTTTTTTTTATTGCACTAAAGATGTGGAATCGTTCCCGCAGTTAATTTTTTTTATTCCTATCGCTTTTTTTTGGAACGCGACTGCCTTGTTCTGCCGCTCTCCAATGTTTCCTTTTCCCCGTGTAAAGTAAAGTAGTAAACGATGTCCTAATGAATTCAACCTTATCTGCAGGTGCTTCCTTCATTTCATCCATTTTCCTCACAATACACTGTTTATATTGTTTATATTTCTGCAATGCAGCCCTCCTGCAACATTTATTTGCTCGGTATATGTTGTCCTGGGAACGAGAAATAAATCATTGAACTCTTCGCGGTCCAGGAAACAGCACGCCAAATCTAATGCAATGTGTGAATTTTCCCGATTACGTCAACCGCACATCTCCCCACCTCAAACCCTAGGGCCTGTTAAGATTGTAAGCATTAAGGAAATAAATACAAATAAATAAAAATTACAGTGAACATAATATGCCACGATTACCTGGTTTCTTCGCTGCAAAGAAAATACGCTCCCTAGAGATTACGCACGGCCACAAAAAAAAAAGTAAAAAAAAGACAAACTGCACCGTCCTGTGATAAACGCGTGCTATGTGCGTGTAGCGTAGCGTCTGCCCTTGATTTAGCTCACAGACGACGGAGGAGGAGGAGGAATGAGAGAGAGAGAGTGCTTCAGTGTGTCACGAAGGGCCACTGCAATCGCCAGGTGCTTCGTCCGAGAGTGCAGCGTTTCTACCATTCTCGCCGGTCAGCCACTCACACACACAAACACCACAATGTGTATATCGCTCTCTAAGATTAAAACTGACGGTGAATGAGAGCAACAACTGGTGCAGCAAACCCTTTCCCCTTTTCTTATTCCGTTCACGGCCAACAGACACCGTAAGCAGGCAGGCGCATCACGTACACAAACTACTGGACTAAACGTTCATATCGAAAAGCGTGGCGGACTCCGGAAACACTTTCAACTGCCTTTCTGGCCTCGGTAGGAAACACCTAGGCGACCTTGGACTGTAGAGCCAGCGCTGGTGGTCTTGCCAGTGTATTACGGTCATCCTAAAAAATTGTGCGACATTTATGACTCCCGCGTACGCAAGAGCGCGTCGTCAAAGCGAGCGCTGCGGTTGATGAGTGTCCGGCGCCGTCGCGACGGTTGCGCGCATGCGCGGTAACTCACACCTGAATAAGGGCTGCACAGCACCACCACCATGCAATGTGGAAGTCGTGCAGCGGAGCGGATGTACGCCGGTAAAGAAAGGGGGGGGGGGGGGGGGGATTACTCGTTTGCAAGCGAAGCGCCGAATCTTCGGCGCAACAGGTCATGCAGGAAGTGAATCTCCCACCTTGCATACTTTCCCACACGTACTACACCGCATGACAGCGAGTCATCGCGGTGGGAATGGGAACTGTCAGCCCCGTCGACGATGAGCCATGGCTGCATCGGCACCCATTGCAGAAGGCAACGAAAGTTCAAAGCAGGGGCAAACACCACAAAAGGGGGGACATGGTGACGGGGAACGAGTGGCTCAGCCTTTGCACAAAAGCACCGCTTCCTCGTAAAAGCTTTACAAATGCCTAGCCTTCCCATAGAAGGTTCGGGTATTGCTGGCGCTGGAGCAATTCCTGAACTCGCACGAGGAGGGGGTCTGAGGACCCTTCAGAGAAGCACAGCATGACACAGAGCTATCCTTGTTGGGGGGTCCCCGACATACCGTTTGCTCCAAGTCTTTTCTTCGCCTAGTTCTCGTTCGTAACAAAATTCTTTATATTTGAGAAAAGCACCTGTAGAGAAAGACGACACGCATAGCCTTTCTTGAGACAAGTACTGCGAGGGGACAAATATATACATAAAAAAATAGAAGTTCCCGCCTGTGCCAATGAGACAAATGCGAAGGTGAAGCAAAAAAAGAAAAAAAAAAACATTCGCCACCAATAAAGGGAGAGCCGGATTTCTTCGAAGGACTTAAACAGTCGCGGATATGTCGTTTTCGCGAAGAAGACGCAAGCAATTACTGCGTAGAACGGCCGGGAAATCCCGATAAACGGCAAGTGATTGATTAGTCGTGACTAGAAGTGACAATGCGCTGTCAGTCAATGAGTGTAAGACACGCAGAACTTGGGAAAGCGGCGTCTTTAGTTCTGCGCACGTGTCCAGGTTGCTTTGTCGTGCCAAGTTTTGAACTCTATTCCGAACAAGCTGGACAAACTTCGCGGCTCTCTCCCTCTTTCCACCTCACCCTCCCTGCCTTGCAGGCTGGAGGTCGGAGCTACGATATATCAACAACAACCAACTCACGGAAGAACGATTATGGTGCTGTGTGCAGTCAGTTAAACAGAATTCATGCAGCAAGAACTCTTAGAACTCTTGAAAAAAAAAATAGAGTTCCTCATGCAGCTCGTTCCGGCCCTCGATGTGCAAGTCGTTCGAGTCGCTGACGTCTAATGCGAAGTACTTCGCTGTAGCGGAAATTCCGCCGACGCTGCGTCCGGTTTATTTGGAAACAGCCCCTTGTTTAGCCGCCTAATGGGCATAGCGTAATCACGAGATCTGTACTATGAATACAGGAACCGAGTGCGCTCTCGTAGAGAACTCGAACAATCGCCCGGTATTTATCACAACTAACAGTAATTGCTAACTACAAGCAGCATGGCGGGCTGGCATTCTTAAAGTTGCTCAACGCAGGCGACACTTCGCACAGGGTTCAACGTTAACAGCGCTAAGCAGAAGCTGAAACAGCAATTTAATTGCGTACATCCTGCGTCGCAATTAAGGAGAGAAACGGTGCGGGCTATCGATGAGATTTACGATCAGACGCGGCCACGAATTTAAACAGCGCGCTCACAGCAATTTGCAGTATCTACCGAATAATTCCACCGAAGATGCCGACCGCGCACCGAACGGAGAACAACACGAGTGAGCCGAAAATCGCTGTCCCCCTACCTGTTGAAGCCGGTCGCAGCTCGAGTCAGCGCAGGCCACCGCCGCAATGTTTTCGTTTGGTAGGCTCCCGTGTCGTTGAGGATGAAGAGAGTGGTCGGTCTCGAGGGACACCCTTCGACGTGGACGAAAGAGCACGAGACTAGGAGAGGCTGGCGCCGATTGTGGATGTAGTACGATCAAACGAAGAATCCGAGCGAAGGCACATCGGCGAGCGATCCGCACCGCGCGAAGACAGCGAGCGTTCTGCCGTGAGTCGCCCGCACCGCTTGCGACAGCCGAGGGCCGATGAGTCACCGCCGCCGTTGCGTGGCGCGGCGGCCGCGAGCTGCCTCATCATCGCAGCCGTCGCCGCGACTTCGCCGCCGCGAACACGCGGCAAACCGGCGGGCACTGCCCTGATCGGGTGTGACGTCAAAAATACGTCACCGAAGCGCGCGTTGGAAGGCTCCGCCCACCTCGGGAAAGTTTTTTTCTCGCCTCTCTGCGCGGAGAGGTAGAGAGAGAGAGAGAGAGAGTCAGTCGGTGGAAAGAGACACGGAAAAGAACCGCTATTTACCGCCTGTCGCTAGAGGGCGATCGGATCAGATGTCGCGGCGCGTCGCGTTGCACGTGTTCGCGTGGCGGCGCCGATCAAATTGACAAACAAATCGCCCGCTCTCCCTCTCATTGCGTGAAGGGAGGAAGCCGCACCTGGTGCTTTCCACTGTGTATACGTTCGCTTCGCGCATGGTTTCCTCCCAAGGTTCTGCAAAGGTGAATGAAAAAACGTATAGACATTGTATGGAGAGTAGCCGAATGTGTTGTCACGTTTGAGCAATTGAAGGTTTGTTTATGTCTAATGGTTGCGTAGTTCTCCCCTTCCCTTCTGACCCAGTCTTAAGAGAACGACGCGCAAAATCGAATGTCGTCACGAAGTACATAACAAGAAGTCTGTGACGCCTGCAAACGAATGCTCGAGCGCGCGCCCTTCGTTGTCGGACGTCCAGGAGGTGCTGTTTAAGCTTTTGCGAATTTCATTCTCAACTAGAATGTTCCGGGTCTGACCATACACTTTTACGCTGCATCGCACCAGACAGAGGCATTGACTTCGGCTAGAGGCGTGCGAATTTTGAGAATTTCTAGTATCCAGTGGAATAGCTGCAGCTTATCAATGCTTGAAAACGGTTATGGAGAGAGTGAGGTTGAAACCAATCCGTGTCAATACAGTTCAGGGCATTCAATGACTTTCAGTAGCGGAAGTAAACGAAAGCGCTTTCATCGGCCAGCTTTATGGGATCCAGAATTGTGAACATTTCGATTCGCTACTATTCCGCCACCGTTGCAATAAGAATATTGTGTCAAAAAGGGCTGCATATGACTGCTTGCATGTAAAGAGTTCCAGAAACTATGCATAAATACAACAAAAAGCAAATTACTCTCCACTGTCCGCAGTGATACCAGGCATAATGTCATTAACATGACACGCTTGTAAGGCGATGCCACAGTAAACTCCGTCATAATTAAGAAGAATGCAACTTAGAGTTTAGTGGTTGCATCGCGCCACAATTTCTGGCCACAAGTGAATATTCTCAAATGACCAGTATGACCTTCTTGTACGAATACTCGGCCACCGCGGTGACTCAGTGGTTATGGTGCTCGGCTGCTGGCCCGAAAGACGCGGGTTCAATTCCGGCCGCGGCGACCGAATTTCGATGGAGGCGAAATTATAGAGGCCCGTGTACTGTGCGATGTCAGTGCACGTTAAAGAACCCCAGGAGGTCGAAATTTCCGGAGCCCTTCATTACGGCGTCCCTCATAGCCTGAGTCGCTTTGAGACGTCAAACCCCAATAAACCAAACCAAACCGAAATTTCCGGAGCCCTCCACTACGGCGTCCCTCATAGCCTGAGTCGCTTTGGGACGTTAAACCCTCATAAACCATTTATCGAATACAAAATGTTCGACTCGCGTAGGAAGTATTGGACTTACGCACGGCTCTAATATTTTACAATCAATGTTCTCGCTGGAACCTGTTCTCACTCGCGAAAACCTGCAGACCGGGAAACCCGGAGGTCTCGTGAGACAGAGCTGCCCACTGAAATCACACCATTCCTCGAAGCATAGCACACAGTCATGTGAACACAACCAACCTTCCCCCCTTTATGCACTCCCGTCGATGACCCACGGTCATTCCAAGATCTTCCTACTCTGTCAGGTCCGCATTCCAAATGGAGCAGTCTAACACCGCCCCTTTCCGCCGACACGACGCGACCAACATGGAGCGACCTCGGCACTCAACGCGAGCAGCATCATGGCGCTGGAATGTCGGCCTTCATGACGAACAGATGTATACTTCGTTGCCGCCGCGACCCAGCGAGCTATATGTCGCAGCAGGCTTTGCCGCTGATGTCGTGTTTGCTCCACTAAACTCCGCGCTTGCATGACAGCGAGCTCCCAGCCAACGTTGCTCCCAGCTGCGACGACCGGGTCCTCTTGCGGTTGCCTGCAAGTCAGGCCACTCTATAGTCATGGAATTACCGCTGTCAGACGGAACAGATTGTGCCCAACACATGGAAAATGGTAAAACTTCCTCCATGGCCCAAAAGAACCTATTAATCGCACCAGTTTCAAAGCTCCCTGCGGTATCAACGTTTACAAATGCAACAAATAAACTGAACTTTGTTTTAAAAACTTACAGATTATGGCGTCATCTATGGCCAAAAAGAAAAACACTTATTTTACCACATTAAGTCATAAATTTCAGTTTATAGTTAGGAAACAATCTAGCAGATGGCGGGCTTATCTGCCAGTTTCCCAATTCAACCTCGGCATATGTTTTTGTTTCAGACCAGGGTGTCTTGAGAACTCTGGCGCAAAGTGCGCTTTTCATTCCACTAGTGCTGCCATCTGGTGGCGCGCGCGGATCTCTTGGAAACTCGCGGTCGTCGCCTCTTCGCTGGCATTTTCAGCGCTTTCCCATTTGCTCGTCCCAGGCGACGACGAAGCCCCGATCCCGCGCTGACGTAAATCAATAATAAGCTTTCCGTCGCGCGCAAGACGATGACAGCGAGCGAGGTGCGGCCGTATGTGTGTGCGTTGTGAGTCACTCCCATGAGGCGAACGCGTGCGGCGCTGATGCGGCATCGCGAATTAGCCAGGTGCTGCTGGGAAACAGTGTTGCTGGCTGGCTGCACACGACACAGCTTGCAGCTCAGACCAGCTCAGCTCGGCTCGGCTAAAAACAATGACGAAAGGAAGGGGGTGCAGCTGTGTTGAAAAAGTCAGCGCACGCTTTGTCTGTTGTCTCTGCTCATGGAGTTTATTCCGGCTGGTGTAGCTGCAATATTTGTTTTATGGAGCTGACTAAAATTAACGAATGTATGCCGAAGTTGTGGCTACTGTAGGATAGAAAGTCCGAACTGGACTCCAACATAGCTAGGCTCATTGGTGCATCATGCTTCAGGTACCCTTTGGTTTGGTTTATGGGGGTTTAACGTCTCAAAGCGACTCAGGCTATGAGAGACGCCGTGGTGAAGGGCTCCGGAAATTTCGACCACCTGGGGTTCTTTACCGTGCACTGACATCGCACTGTGCACGGGGCTCTAGAATTTCGCCTCCATGGAAATTCCACCGCCGCGGCCGGGATCGAACCCGCGTCTTTCGGGCCAGCAGCCGGGCACCATAACCACTGAAGAAAATCCAGACGAAGAAATCGCACTTGGTATAGCAAGCCCTGTTCAAAAAGAGCGATTTCGACTTTCGAAAACGCGATTGAAACGGATTGTATTCTAAGTGCAGCTTTCGAAAACATAAACGGAACTTACTGGTAACTAATTAGAGCCAATCGAATCCCAGGTGGTTGGAACTATACTGCAGAAAGTTCTGATTGCTCTTTTTTGACTTGGACACAACACTCGTTTGGCGGGTGTGTGCTTGATCTGTTTTTTTTTGTTTTTTTTTTAAAGTATGGAGTTAAAAATTATCCTACTGCAACGTCGGTCCCCAAGGACAAAAAGAATTTATGCGGTACCATGATTGGACGTGGCGGTATGTATGACAATTTCTAAGTGCACAGATTTTTTCATGACATAATAAATTTGTTTTGTTACCACAAGAAAAAGAAAATGACAGTGTTTGTACGCAGATGGCGAAATTTATAGATAGCTAGCTTAAACGTCAATTCTTTAAAATGTATTCCCTTTTCTCTCCTTCCTTACTACCAATTACCACTGGGCGTGATCCAGGTGTCCACCCACTCTGTGGCTTCCACCATACCTTTGTTTTGATAAATAACAACTGATAAATTGCTGTGCAGACTCGCTCTGTTTGTGGGTTCGGCGGCTCGGGGATGCTCTTTCCCAATGATGTTCCATGCTGCATCATTCTAAGCAAAAAGGAGTGAAAAGGCAGTGCGGTAGAGGACAGATTACTCCCTTTTTACGTCCATCTAGGCGTATTCATGTTTAGGGTGTGCAACCGAAAATTCCCTAAGGTACTATGCCAAAAAAATCCCTATATCTAGCTCCTTTTAAGGCGAAGGCCTTTAATGGCTCATACTGTCGTCCGCTAGAAGAGGGTGCCACACCTTTGGCAGCGTTCAACTCGTGTTAACTCGTCAACTAAACAAGATAGCAGAAAACGAATGGTTGCTTCAGATAGAGGAGGGAAAAAATGAACCTAGAAGTCAAGATTGATGACTGTGGATTAATTAGTTATTTAATTATAGGCAGAAATGTCGAAATAGCGCGGACGTCGATATAGCCACGGGAACGGTGTGAGGTCACATCCACCGGAAGTCGTCACAGCATAGTGAAAATTGTCACAGAATGGTCGGAAAAACGTCGGATTTGTGTCAGATTGGGTAGAAAATGCCTAATTAAGCGTAATGAACACTTAAGATCCCCGAAAGATGTATAATTTTGGTGTAGATATAGCCACGGCAACGCTGTGACGTCAAATCGGCCGGAACTCGTCACGGCATAGTGTCCTCGTCTTTCGCTTCTCAACACTTTAGTTACCAAGTGTCCTCGCAATTTTTCTCTGCAGCAGAGCTCGAAAAATACAGCAATCCGTAAAAAAGCGAGAAAATTTCGTGTTTCAAATTCTCTGAAATTCCGCGAAAATTCCCTTCTCGATTAATCTTACTCCTCAGATGGCATGAAAAAGGAAAAATTCCCCGGTTGGAACATCACTGCTCGTGCCTCGAGGTATGCTATATGAATCGAGTGCGACGCCTTTCCACGGCAAAGTTTCGAGGGTAATGCTGTACAGTTAACCATATGTCGTCTTTCCTCAGCTCGCCAGTCGGACTGGTGCAAGACGGCACGCACTTTCATCTCATGCTGGCGTCGCGACGATCCTTCTAGTAATCACGCCGTGAACCTGCTCTTTTCCTAGCGACCGCGTCACCTCCGCGACGGCTCTTGTCCTTGGGATAAAGTGCGGTATACGCTCGAGGGCGTCCAATTCCTGGCAACCAACGAGTTGCGTGTATCGCGCCCATATTCTCTCCGCTCTCCCACCAACAAATAAGTACTAATTGCGCGCGCGCATATCGAGCCGATGAGAGCAGTCCGCCACGATGCAATTAACATACGCAACGGACCGATGCTGTGCTTGCCCTTATACGCACTCTTTTCTTCCTCCTACAACGCAAAAGAAAGCAAGAAAGCGCGCGCACGCACGCACGCACAGACGCACGCACTCACGCACGAACACACACACACACAGACACGCACTCACTCACTCACTCACTCACTCACTCACTCACTCACTCACTCACTCACTCACTCACTCACTCACTCACTCACTCACTCACTCACTCACTCACTCACTCACTCACTCACTCACTCACTCACTCACTCACTCACTCACTCACTCACTCACTCACTCACACACACACACACACACACACACACACACACACTTAAAAAATGCGCTGGTATGTCGTGAATGCCGTCTTCGCGGAATGTATATTCGTCTCGACGGACACAAGATAAGGACATTTAATTAATTAGCCATATTTTATTAATTATCTTCTAACTCCTCACTATGCGCTGCATATTGCAATCTCAGTATTGAAGGCTGTAAAAATTCAAAGCTAATGCAATTTGCAGCATGTTCATAAGTGCAACAGATGTTGAGATATTCGCGATTGAATTTTCAGCTTTTGGGATCCGATTCGGAGCTCACCTTAATTAAAGAAGCGGTCTTAGGCGCGGGTTGGGGGGACGTTCACCTTCTCGCGGTGGGCTCCTCTAACTCCATTAGATTTCTTTCTTTGGGGTTACGTCAAGAACGAAGTCTACTGAATTGAACCCGAAGACGCGGCAGACCTCAAATAATCCCCGCAGGTTGTGAAACGATTGCTGCAGTCCATGAAGGAGAGGTTGATGGCATGCGTGGCGGTTGAAGGCAAGCACTTTGAGTATTACTGATGTATAAAACCTAGCCACCGAGATACGATTAGGCAACATTCATCAGTTCACGTCTTTTGAAATTACTTTGGATGAAAAATAATAAAGAACAAGCAAACAACTTGCACCCCGTTCTTTTCTTGGCCGAGCCAGGGCGAAAACGGAAATCTTGCGCGTTATCACCGCTCTGCTTTTTCGAAGCTGCTGACGGCAGGAAACGTGCCTCTAAGTTCAGTGCCAGTGACGAAAAAAGAGTGCGTTCTGCTCACGGAGGCAGTGACTATGCGCTCTTCTCGAGCGCCTGCTTGCCGCAGTCGGAGCTAGCCTTGGTGCCGTCGGTTGTCGTCATCATTTCATCAGTCTCCTACGTAATATCATGGGCGGCATTTCCAGCGCGCTCTGAGCGTTCGGTTCCTGAATCGGATCCTTAGTGTTTCCACTTCTGGGATGGCTGCCCCTTCCTCGTAGATTTCGATCTCAGGCGTTTTATTCTTTTTTTTGACGCTTTGGGTGTAGGATGATGACTTCGGATTTTTTGGGGGAACACGCGAGTCCCGCCGCTTGTGCTCTTCTACTACTACATCTGCCGCTTATTGTAGCATATCTTGTATCGTGCCCATACTCCCCTTGGTGGTCCAAAGGGTGATATCGTCAGCGCACAAAGAGTGTTGTAGGTTTGGGATTTCAGCGAGTTCGTGAGCCATTTTGATGAGGGTTATATTGAGTAAGAAGGGGCAGAGGACCGATCCTTGCGGCGTTCCTCTTTCTCCTAAACTAAAGGTGTCGGATTTGATCGTGCCAATTCGAAGTTGAGCCGTTATGTCGGAGAGAAAGTCCTTGATGTAGTTAAACATTCTTTCGCCTACATTCAAAGGTGAAAGAGATTCTAGGACTGCCTTGTGTTTGACGTTATCAAATGCTTTGGTTAAATCTAGAGCTAGGATTGCCCTGGTGCTGCTTTCTTGCTCCTGAGATAGGGCTTCGTTTGCTAGTCTGAGCATCGTAACCTGTGTTGATAAATGTGGTCTAAAGCCGACCATAGTGTTTGGATATTTATTTATTTATTTATTTATTTATTTATTTATTTATTTATTTATTTATTTATTTATTTATTTATTTATTTATTTATTTATTTATTCAATAAACCCCTAAAGGCCCTCAATCGAGGGTATTACATAGGGGGGAGCAATGACACACAACGCAAAATAAGAATGAGCAAGCACCAAGGTGCAAAACATAAATACAAAAAGCACATGTAGAAAACAAAACAAGAAACAAACAAAAACCTGTAGTATACATTGTAATTTACACGAAAAAAGAACAGATAGCGTTTTAGAGGCAATAACAATCGCAGGAACAAAACAAAATAATAAAACAGCTCAATGCAGCAAGTGGTACAATCAATTAGTAAAGCTAAACAGACATTTGGGTTAGAAGGTCGTGAAACTTGTTAAGATCCCTTTCAGAAGCGATGTGTGATGGTAGATTATTCCAGTCGACTATAGTACGTGGTACGAAAGAGTTAGCAAAAGAAGAAGTGTGGCATGATATGCGTTTAACTTTCAGCGGGTGGTCGCGACGTGGAAAAAAAGATAAATTCTCTTTAAATATTCTCTTTAAATCTTTAGATAAATTCTCTTTGTGTATGTGGGACTGGAGTCTGTCTAGTATGACGTGCTTTATCAGTTTTCCTATGCAAGAAGTAAGCGAAATAGGTCTGAGGCACACGAACTCGCAAAAATCTCATACCACACTCTTTGTACGCGGACGACATCACCCTTTGGACCACCAAGGGGAGTATCGGCACGATACAAGATACGCTACAATAAGCGGTAGATGTAGTAGTAGAGGAGACACAAGCCTTGAGACTCGCGTGTTCTCCCCAAAAATCCGAAGTCATCATCCTACACCCAAATCGGCAAAGAGAGAATAAAGCGCCTGAGATCAAAATCTACGCGGAAGGGGCAGCCATCCCAGGAGTGGAAACACTCAGAATGTTGGTAATGCTGATGCAGTAAAATAATAATAAAAAAAAGACACACTGAGAAACATTGTCAACCAAATCTCCCTCCTCATCAGACGCATCGCGAATAGGCGAGCAAGAGTTAAATAAGCAGAGACCAGGAAACTAATTCTACGCCATACGTCACCCTCACAGTTAGTGAGAGAGAGACCTGGATTCCCCACTTACACAGTCCTACGAAATTGCGCTCAACCTCCCCCTTCATGCCCCAAATGAAAAACTACTACAGTTAGGAATTCATAACACCTGAGCGGAAATGATGGAAGCACACCTCACCACACAATACGAAAGACTGACTATCAGGCACTGAAACAGGACGCTTCATCTTCGCAGGAATCCAATATGAAGGAATTCGTTCACACACCTTGCCAATTCCAAGACACGAGAACACTTAATAGTCCATCCTCTGCCCCAAAAACATGCATCCACAGTACGATACGGACAGAAGGAAGCTAGGGCACAAAAACTTCACGAAAGATTTTCAGTTCACAAAGACGGGGCGCACGTGGACGTGACATAACATGCGGACAGAGACGCCTTTTCTCAGGCAGTGGTCGATCATCGAGGCTTTCCCGTCGCATCGGCGGCGATCGATAAAACAAAATTTCCGGAGGAGGCTGAATAAGGTGCCATAGCTATAGCCATTACCTCCACCGCTGCCAAATACACCATCAGTGACTCTAAAACCGCAATTCGAAATTTTGCCAAGCGAAGGGCCCACTCCGCAGCCACCAAAATTTTACAAAAAGTCTCCAATACCCGCCAGATCACACTGATCTGGGTCTCTCTCCCATTCGGACCATCCTGGAAACGAGGCGGCGCAGCAATTTGCCCGAGGATTCGTGGTTAACCGGGAGGTGCTCCGAGCGAGCGACGACTTAAAAAGAAATTGCTACCCCCTTCAAGAAAGAAAAACAAATCTTCTCAGAACCACATAGATCTCTAAGTAAAACACAACAAGTCAGTTGGCGGCACCTCGAAACAGACACTTTCTTTAATCCGTACATGTACTCCATATGGTTCCCGGAGCAGTTCAGCCCCGTCTGTTCTCTCTGTGGGCACCAAAAGGCAGGCACACCGCACATCCTGTACTCGTGTAATCAAGACAAGCCATCGCAGAGTCTGCAGCTCTCTACCCAATCGCAGTGGGAGGCCGCGCTGCTCAGCTCGGACCCGGAGGTTCAAATCCGAGTCACGGAGCGGGCCGAAGAGGTCGCCGAACGACATCGTCGGTCGGCCACCTGGCGTCCGGCCTATAGGTCGGGTGACCGAGGTGGCCAGAACATGGTTCCACCACGCCCTATCCACTGACCCGGGAAGTTGCTGTCGAGCCAATCCCTTGCACGCGACGAGAAGTGCGCAGGCGTCCAGTCGTGCTGAAACCACGAGCCGAGGACTTTACTTAACGGGATCTCGGACATGAAATCGTTGACAGAAGCATTTAGAATGCTCGCTGTGTATGACTTTGCTGTTAGATTTTCTTCCAGAAAGTACGGCCCCACTCACATCTCGATTTGAGTAAATGCCACGCCAGACATTCACTGACCACCGGACTTGGTGGTGTTGTTCTCGGAGCCAGTGCGGGTTCTGATCAGACTGTTGTGTACACTGACTTCCCCATTACGGAAAAAGTGAGCCTCATCCGTCCACGGAACTTTCCTTAAAAAATCCGAGTCTTGGTCACATTTAATCAGCGCCCAGTTGCTGAATTCATACCGCTTTTTTATAATCGTCTCCACTGAGATTCTGGTGCAGCGATATGCGGTAAGGATAAAAACTATGCTTCTTGAGCACTCTCCAGACTCAATAGCGGAAGATCCAACGGCCTCGACGATTTCACGGATGCTGGATTCCGGGTATGCATGAACGTAGGCGAGAACATTTACCTCGAATTCTTCACTCAGGATAACTCCCTTTGCCTTCCGTGAATGAAGCACAGATCCTGTGGTCCGGAACAGTTCGTTCATTTTAGCGAACATCTTATGAGACGGAACCGGGCGGCCAGGTTTCTTGGAGGCGTAGAGTCTTGAGGCGAGGCGAGCGTTACCATTCGTTTTAACATAAGTGACAACAATCTGCACCTGCTCGGTCAACGAGTATCGCGATTACAGCCTGCCCTGCCATTCCAACGCGCATTCAGAGTTCATATGTACAGTATTGCAGAAGCCTCGTTCGTTTTGATAACAGAATCGACCGCCGGCAGCGGACCAGTGGAGATTCCGGTGAAAAATAATAAATCGCAAGCCGTTAAGCCACCGGTCCTTTCTTGTCCGAGTCAGAACGGAAAGGGAAGTCTTGCGCGGTATCACCGCGCTGCTTTATCGAAGCCGCTGACGGCAGGAAACGTGCCTCTAAATTCAATGCCAATGACGAAAAAAGAGCGCGTGCTGCTCACGGAGGCAGTGACTATGCGCTCTTCTCGAGCGCCTGCCTGCCGCAGTCGGAACTACACTTGGGGCCGTCGGTTGTCGTCATCATTTCATCAATCTCCTACGTAATATCATGGGCGGCATTTCCGGCGCTCTCTGAGGGTTCAGTTCCCGAATCGGATCCGAAAGGGCTGAATATTCAATCGACAATATCTCACCATCTGTTGCACTTAAATACATGCTGCAAATTGTATTAGCTTAGAATCTTTACAGTATTCAACATTGCGATCACAATATGCAGCGTAAAGCGATGAGTTAAAAAGATAATTGACAAATTCGCAAAAAGATAACTGACAAATCGGCCCCAAAGGGCGATGGACACCCGCGCGGCTCAGCGCCTTCGCGTTCGCGCATCCTTTTAAGAAAGGTGACACTTCCCCTCGAGTAGAGTGCACCCCGCCGCCCCATACCTCCAGTAGGGGGAGGGGGGGGGGGGGGGGGGGTTATTGAAGACGGCCGCGGCGGGGTGCTGAGAAAGGATTAGCTTTCCTAATGACCCCGCGCGCTCCACCGATACCTTACACGCCCTTCCCAAGAGTCTACACAGGGCCCAAATGGCACTGTTAGAATTACAACAACAAGGGATCGGTTCAACTCATGAAATCGCCCTGGGGGTGACGTACGTAGAGCAGTCACGTATCATGTGTTTCTGTACGGGCACCAACAAAACATTACGCGGAATGCACACGGGCACCAACAAAACATAAGCAAAATGCACACTCAAATATACAGGGTAGCATGCTTGCTGTGCGCCGTAAAACGGAGTCCAAGTTTATAGGCTGTATCCAAGTTGTTAGGCTGTAGTTGATAGGCTGTGCACACCGTCGTCCTGCTCGCGAATGAGCGCACATATACAGACACTCGCGACTATAGCGTTTGCTAGCACTCATGCGTTGTCCGCAAGTGGCCACGTGAGCCTCCTTAGTCGCACCGAGTGTCCCTGTGTTCATTCGAGCCACCACGTGTCTCAATCAACACGATTCACTCCTAACGGTCACTCAGCTCATTAGCCTGGTGCCGCCACGGGGCGAGAACTCAACAGCTGGTGCCCTCCAGGATTGAAAACGTCCTGGTCCTCGATGGGTCCAAATCCCTGACCACACGACGTACCTGAGGGCACGCTCTCTCCGGCGCACTAGTACGAACAGCGTGCTGCGTAAGGAGCATAGCCCCTGCCCAGTTTAACCATACAAGTGCGGCCGGTTTTGCTACATTTCAATGGTGTACTGTAGCACCGAACGTACTGTTCCACGCGTCGACTTTCAGTGTGAAAACTACACACCTGCCTCCTGCTACTTTGCCTCGTTTGGAGCTATTTGCACCGTTCCTGCGCGGGCAAACATTGAAACTGTCGCTCCGTGCTTGATAGGCGCCTGAGGGCTCCGTGGCATTGTCTAACTCTGAGGCTGCATGAGCTCCTTCGCAGTCATTTTACCCGAATTTGCCTTGTGGCAAGTCGCCACGCATCACGCACTAGCGCAATGAAACTTTTTCACATTTATCTACACTAGACGACAAAATCGTGCGGAAGTTTTGATGACGCGGCATAGCCATGCAATGCTTTCGCATTATGATAACAAATGAACAGCACATAATAGCGAGTGGAGATTGGGGAACTGGTGGTGTACTATAGCAGGATGGAGAAAGAGCACAAACCGTCGCAGAAATTAAAGTAATATAGCTTTGAAGATGAAAAATAGCCCTGAAGGAGGAGGGTGGGGGGGGGGGGGAAGTAAACACAACAGGATTAAAGTATAAAAACAGTGCAAATGGTTGAAATAGCCACTTAATTTGCTCGGGCAAGACTGCACTCGGCACCGTCCCGATTCAAAGGGGGTATCAGTAGTAAGCTATTTAGCCAACACTCAGCGCACACTCGGTGTCAATGGCCGACAGGCGAACGTGGGATTTTCCAGTTGCAGCCTGCCACGCCAACGGGCAGTGAAGAGAATGAACGGTGCAAACTCGGAAGGAAGTTCCTCGTACACACATGTCGTGACAAATAGACAGGAAAGAACAGCGTCAACGACGGGCACAAAAGGAAGCGTACTGGAAACTTTTTGGCTCGGCAGCACTGCGCCGAGCCATTTCGCGGAGCTGACTAAAGGCCATACTGCGCATGAGCGAGGAGCAGTGACGTCACACGGCGCACAGCTGGCTCGCCGCTGCCGCGCTGCGGGGGTAGGTGCCGCCGCCACTCTCGCCAATTGCGCATGCGCAGTAGCGGCGCATAGCTAGCGTGCCGGAACCGCCGCCGCTGCCGCGCTCTCTCCAGCGCCTCTCTTTTCCACTGACGTGCGGGGGTCTTTATATGCCAGACAGGTCGCTGCATTAACGACAGACCACGGGAACATGAAAAGTCATTAGAAAACGGAGGCGAGTCGAATTTGCCCCTACATTGTAAAGATTGCAAGTGTGAGCCAGTGCTTAACGGAATAAGGATTCTGGGCAGGAGTCGCGATCAGGTGGCACGCGAAATTCTTGAAGCTTTTATGATCAATAAGAAGGGAAGCACTTGTGTTAGCGACTCTCCAGTATCCCTCCGTAGAAATGAAGTGTCCTTTCTTGACAGTTTTTTGTGACGTCATGTGCTGTGTATCTTTTCAGCCCTGCATTTCTAGCGGCCGTCTGTTGTTTGTTTAGGCGGGTTGTTAACTTTGTTACTGTTTTTGTTTTTTGTCTTTTCCTTTTTATTGTTTTTTTTCGGGTTCTGACTGCTTTTGCTTAATGTGTTTGACTCTGCCTTTGCTACGATTGTAATCTTATTTTTTTGACTGCTTTTGCTTCTCTTGTTTGACTCTGCTTTTGCTACGATTGTGTGACTCTGCTTTTGCTACGAGATGGCCTATTCAAAGTTCTGTTATCAGAATCTTTTAGTTTTTTCTGCAGAGGTTCAAGGTTTCTTGTCTTTTATCCTGATGTTGCTGCTTTTTTCCACGTGTTGGGTTCGGAGCGATAATGCGATGAGTGTCATGCCTGAGCTGTATGTTTAAATATGCCACCTTTCCATGCAATGAACAGTTGGTAGTGTGCGCATGTGGTGTCCCCGCTCTTGTTAGTGTCCTTGTTGCGCCGCCGTTCATTTCATCATGCACCAACTAGCTCCTCAGGCCATTGTTCTGAAGTGCATCTGGAGGCTGACACAATGTTGCCTCACTTCGCTGACTGGCGTCCTGCGCTAGCTTCGATCGTTGCTCATGCTTTCGGCTGAGACCGTGCGCATGAATGCATGTCGGCTACCGCTCATGGACGTGTGCCGATACTGAGTTACGACGTACGGCGAAACCTTTCGGGACATAGAATTTTTATGCACCGAACATTTCGGAATAACGTACCAACGATTCGGTATAGCGAATGGATGAAAAAATTCATTCCCTCTTTGCATACAGTATATGCACAAAGAGAATGAACCTTGAAATGCGTTTCGCATGTACTTGCGCGCATCAACAGTTGCAGAACGCCACGAAAAAAAAGATATAGGTGGATAAATAAAGAGGTTGAGGTAGCTTCCTCGACTAGTGCAATGGTTGAGAATGTTAAAATGATTGTTGAACTCGTGTGGTAAGTACTATTTAGGCAAGTTAGTTCGTATTTGCTCATGTAAAATAGAGCAGAGGCGGGATCGATAAGAGCAACGGACGGGCCCTCACTTCCAACTTTGACGAGTTTGCTAGTCAGTTTTCTTGCAGTTGATGCAGGAAAAAAAAAAGAAAAACAGCTTTCACAATTTCAAGATGGCAGGAATCGATTGTTCAAGCTGTCTTCCCCCTCAGCATCCGACCCCAGCCCACCACTAGGGCTGCAGCCGTAAACCTCGCTAACTGGACTACAGATGACGCATATCCTCATTGGCCATTGATCACATGAACACCGATGGACCATTTTGACGTCGCTGACGTCAGAATGGTGACGTCACTGAGTTTTAAAACATTCACCCTACTACGGCTGCTGCTACATCTCACTACTACTACTACTACTACTACTACTACTACTACTACTACTACTACTACTACCACTACTATTACTACTACTACTACTTCTACTACTACTACTACTATTACTAGTACTATTACTACTACTACTACTACTACTACTACAAATACTAGTACTGCTACTACTACCGATACTACTACTACTACTACTATACTACTACCACAAATACTAGTACTACTAGCGATACTACTATACTACTACTACTACTACGAATACTAGTACTGCTACCACAAATACCAGTACTGCTACCACTACCGATACTACTAATACTACTACCGATACTACTACTACCACAAATACTAGTACTACTAGCGATACTACTACTACTACTACTATTTCTACTACTACTACTACGAATACTAGTACTGCTACCACAAATACCGGTACTGCTACTACTACCGATACTACTACTACTACTAATACTACTACTACCGATACTACTACTACTACTACTACTACTACTACTACTACTACCGATACTACTACTACTACTACTACTACTACTACTACTACTACTACTACTACTATCACTACTACCACTACTATTGCTACTGCTGCTGCCAATACTACTGTGCTGCAAGGACGACTTGCCACTACTGCTACGTACCACTAATGCTTGGCCGATGACGCCAAAAAGCCGGAGAGAGACCTCCCCGATGCAACGGTCGCTGTCAAAATCAAAGGGGGGTTCTCGCCCTTCACTCCGAGGTCGTGGCGTCTGGCGAGTGCGGGGTCGCTCAACAGGTGCTCCTCTCACCGGTGGTGTCCCATCTGGCGCGCTGGCTGGGGACGCCGCCACCGTGAGTCAGGCTCCGCTGCTGCTGACGTCAGCTGTCCCAACCGCGGTCCCGGGCGTGGGGGGGTCTGCTTCGTCAGCCGCGACTCACTACTGCTGCCCCCGTTCTGGTCCTGCGGGCGGTTGGGATGAGAGGCGTCCCGACAATGTACTCGTATATAGCAGCAACGTGCCGAGCATTAGTCACGGCTTCTCCCGCGACCGGCCCGCAGCGACGGACCGGCATCATGCGAGAGCGCGAAGAAAGAAAACACAAAAAAGGCAGAAAAACGTGGTTCGTTTGCTCGAGCTTGTTGGTGGTTACTCATTGTCTTGTTACTCAGCGCTGTGTCCACTCTCGTATCGTCGCGTCTGAGTTGTTCCGTATTTACTCGATGATGGGTCAACCGCGAATATCAGCTGAGACTGAGAGACAGACACCCGCCCTTGGCATAAAAGTTCGAGGCCAAGATAAGCGAAAATCAACGACGAATGGTGCATTAGACCAAATGCATGCATCATCTACAGTATTTCAGTACATTACGTCATACTGTATATAGGTTTCATATTGCGGTGGTTGAGCTACATTTTCAGGGGAGCCTGGTGGTGGTTTCGTGATGTTATCGCAGCGGTATAACCTGCAGTGGTCTGAGCACTTTCCTCGTGTGCGGGAGGTACGAGGTTCGATCCCCAATGTCGCCGGTTAAACCGGTCGGTTTTTTGATGTGTACACGTTTCCTCCTGGTCTGGTGTTTCGCTTCTCTTGGGCGAAATGCTTGGGAATTTCAGCGTTTGAACTACCAATAGCACCCAAGCCTTAGCGCTTATTGACCAAATTGCCCTCGCGCCATTAAATTGAAAACGTATTCAAACTTTTCCTGATGTTTGCATTGGTGCGTCACATGATACTCTTCACGGATTGCGTCATCGCTTCGAGAGGTCACTCACCTGTTCATGCCGTATATATAGGCCATATTCGTGTTAAGAGTGTGGCAGAGGCCCACAAAAGAATGTACAGCCGGCCAAATCTTTAGCTGGCGTGCGCGACTTTGTGACGAAGTAAACTTGTGGAAAGTTCTATATTAAGCACGGGCTTTGTGAGCCTGTGCTTAGATTTGATATTTTCGCAAGTTTGCTCCGTCATAAGCAGCAGGAGCACGGAAAACGCGGCCGTCACGCACGCCAGCTAAAGATTTGGCCGGCTGTACAACCCAAGCTCAGACTCACAACCGTAAGTTGTTATTGTGCGTGTCAGTGATTGAATACACAGGGACTGCACAAACGAAAACGCGCTGCTGTATAAGCTCGCTGTGAGAAATTTTATCTATGCCGATCGAATCGCTAAACTTTCGCGCCAGTTGTCTCTACAGGTTAAAGTGTAAGGTAAAAGGTAATGTTTTCTTTTTTACATTCTCGACTTTACATTCATAGATCTCGACAGTACACGACCAACTGTGGAGAGAATGGCCCTGACAATGGTCTTGAGTTCCAAATTAGCATGTAGACGAATATTTTCTCAAATACAATGAATCTTGCTTTCCACGAACCCTGCTGGTCTTGAGTTATTGCATTTCTCTGTTTTTTTTTTGTCTAGGTGATCGCGTCACGAATCACCCCTTTTGAAGTTGCGGAGACCATCCGACGCAATATGTATCTTAGAGTCAAGAGTGTGAGACAAATATGCGGAAGAGACTGAAGATGGAGAGGTGGTGTTGAAATATACAGGGTGTTTTTTTTTTTAACCGTTTACAGATTAAGAAACAAAAAAGGCGCTGATAATATCGTGAATGCCGCCTTCACGGAATGTACGAGGTCTGTTAGAAAAGTATCCGACTTTATTTTTTTTTTACGAACACCTGATGGATTTGAAACAAGCACGCTTGCACCAGCCTACCTTCAACCTTTGTGCGCATGCACAAATTTTTTCTCGCCTGCCGATAGCGCCAGTCACTGGCACGCAGCGTTTGAGTGAGGCAGTGCGCAGTGCTCTCGTCGGTTTTTTATTGCAAGGAAAATGGCGGAGCTATAGGAGCAGCGCTACTGCATCAAATTTTCCCAGAAACTAGGCTACAGCCAAGTGGAAACCATTCGGAATATTCAGACGGCTTTCGGGGACAATCCTATGAGCAGCACACAGATTAAGCAGTGGTACAATTGGTTTAAAGACGGCCGCACATCGGTGCAGAGAGAGCCACGCTCCGGTCGGCCATCAACATGCCGAAATGACCAGGTCATTGCCGAAGTGAACGCTGTGGTGACGCGGGACCATCGTGTGACCATCCGAGAAATTGTGGAAGAGGTGGACATCACCAATTTTTCTGCACATTCCATTATCACCGGAAATTTGGCCATGGAGAAAGATGCGGCGAAATTCGCGCCGAAGCTGCTCACGGTGGAGCAAAAGCAGCTTCGTGTTGAAGTCTCACAGGATATGCTGGAACAGTGACCCCGACTTCATCAACACCATAATCGCTGGTGACGAGTCTTGGGTGTACAGCTACGACACGGAAACCAAATCCCAGTCGTCACAATGGCAGCATTCCACGTCACCAAGACCAAGAAGGCCCGCCAAGTGCGCAGCAATGTCAGAGTGATGCTGACTGCTTTCTTTGACTCCCTCTGTGTGGCACACCGTGCACGCGTACGCACCCCACAAAGTAAACATTGACCAAAAGAATACTACAGGGATGTCCTCCGTCGCCTGTGTGGTGCTGTGCGGCGCAAGAGGCCGAAGTTGAGGTCAACAGGAAATTGGCGCATCCATCATGACAATGCTCCTGCACATTCCTCGCACTAAATTCACACTTTTTTCGCGAAAAACCAGACTGCTGTAGTTCAACAGACTCCTTACTCTCCTGATATGGCCTCCTGTGACTTCTGGCTGTTTCCCAAAATCAAGAGGTCATTGTAAGGAGCGCGATTTCAGACAAGAGAGGACATTATGGCTGCAACGACAGCTGAGCTAAACTCCATTCCGAAAGGGGCCTTTTCGGAATACTTCCAACAATGGCAGCACCGCTGGGAGAAGTATGTGGAGTCCCAAGAAGACTACTTTGAAGGTGATTAGGTTTCCAACGCTCCAGTTATGCCAGTTTTTTTTTCTTCGGCAAAAGGTCGGATACTTTTCTAACAGACCTCGTATATTCGGCTCGGCGGACACAAGATAAGGACATAGCGGTCAAATTTAGTTAATTAATTAGCCAAATATTGTTAATTAACTTTTTAACTCTTCCCTTTACCGCACACTGCAATCTCAGTATTGAAGACTGTAAAGATTCGAATTTGCAGCATGTCCCTAAGTGCAACAGATATTGAGATATTCGCGACTGATTTTTCAGCTTTTCGGATCTGATTCGGGAACTGAACGCTCAGAGTGCGCTGGAAATCCCGTCCATAATACAAGAGATTGACGAAATCATGACGACAACCGACGGCACCAAGGCTAGTTCCGACTTTAGTTCCGACTGCGGCAGGCAGGCCCTCGAGAAGGGCGCATAGTCACTGCCTCCGTGAGCAGCACACGCCCTTTTTCCTTCATTGGCATTGCACGTTTCCTGCCGTCAGAGGCTTCGATAAAGCAGCACGCAGCAGGGAGTTATCCTGAGTGAAGAATTCGAGATAAATGTTCTCGCCTACGTTCGTGCATACCCGGAAGCCAGAATCCGTGAAATCGTCGAGGCCATTGAATCCTCCCGCTGTCCAGTCCGGAGAGTGCTCAAGAAGCATAGTTTTTATCGTTACCACATATCGCTGCATCAGGATCTCAGTGAAGACGATTATAAAAAGCGGTATGAATTCAGCAACTGGGCGTTGATCAAATGTGAAGACTCAGACTATATTTAGGAAAGTTCTATGGACGGATGCGGCCCACTTTTGCCGTAATGGGGGGAAGTCAGTGTAAACAACGCCAACTACTTGTCTGATCAGAACCCGCACTGGCTCCGAGAACACCACCACCAAGTCCGGTGGTCAGTGAATGTCTGGTGTGGCGTTTACCCAAATCGAGCAGTGAGTGGGGCCGTAATTTCTCGAAGCAAATCTAACAGCAAAGTCATACACAGCTAGCATTCTAAGTGGTGCTGTCAGCGATTTCATGTCCGAGATCCCGTTAAGTCAAGTCCACGGCTCGTGGTTTCAGCACGACGGGGCGCTTGCGCACTTCTCGTCGCGTGCAAGGGACTGGCTCGACAGCAACTTCCCCGGTCAGTGGATAGGGCGCGGTGGAATCATGTTCTGGCCACCTAGGCCACCCGACCTGACTCCACTATAGGCTTCTTTCTTTCGGGCTTACGTCAAGTACGAAGTCTACGCAACTGAACCCGGAGACGTGGCAGACCTCAAAGAAATAATCAGCCAGGCATGTGCGAATACACCCCCGCAGGTTGTGAAACGAGTGCTGCAGTCCATGAAGGAGAGGTTCATGGCATACGTGGCGGTTGAAGCATTGAGCATTATTGATGCATAAAACCTAGCCACCGAGATACGACAGGGCAACATTCATCAGTTAACGTCTTTCGAAGTTACTCTGGATGAAAAATAATAAAGCACAAGCAAACAACTTGCACACCGTTCCTTTCTTGTCCGAGCCAGAGCGGAAAGGGAAATCTTGCGCGTTATCACCGTGATGCTTTTTCGAAGCTGTTGACGGCAGGAAAAATGTCTATAAGTTCAGTGCCAATGACGAAAAAAGAGCGCGTGCTGCTCACGGAGGCAGTGACTATGCGCCCTTCTCAAGCGCCGGCCTGCCGAAGTCGGAACTAAAGTCGGAACTATCCTTAGTGCCATCGGTTGTCGTCATCATTTCGTCAATCTCTTACGTGGTATTATAGGCGGGATTTCCAGCGTACTCTGAGCGGTCAGTTCCCGAATTGGATCCGAAAAGGCTCAAGATTCAATCGCGAACATCTGAATATCTGTTGCACTTAGGGACATGCTGCAAATTGTGTTAGCTTTGAATCTTTAGCCTTCAATACTGAGATCGCAATATGCAGCGTAAATTGAGAGTTAAAAAGATAATTAAAGAAATTTGGCTAATAAATTAAATAAATTTCACCGCTATGTCCATATCTTGTGTCCGCCGAGCCGAATATACATTCCGTGAAGGCGGCATTCACGTTGGCGCCTTTTTAAAAAAAAAAATCTAAACGGTAAAAAAAAAAAAAAACACCCTGTATATGAGGTGCATGCGATACATTTTTCCCGACCTTTCGGCTTTTCTTGAAGGCGTCTGCTTTAGATTATCGGTGATGACATATTAGACCTGCGTTTCCTTTTCTTCTCTGTTGTCTCTCGTCAAAGCATGTTCAGCTTGCCTTATGGTAATTACATGAAGAGACGTTACTTTGTGCGTGACCTCATCCCGCTGTATTCGTCCTTGTTCTGCTTTTCTTTTTCGTTGTTCATGTTACGCGTTTGTTAGCGTAAAGTTTCGCGTACAGGTAAAACTTTGTTTCCAACTGGTCCTTCTTTTACTCCGTATTCTTTTATGACAATCTATTTTATGCCCCATTTGTCTGTGTCTACACATCCCGTGTTCAATCGCTTATAAAGCTACTAATGGATAAAATGGAGTCGACGCCCTGACCCTTATAACGATGGTCTATAGACAGTCTATGGACTTTTTATAGAGGCTATTGCCTTCCTATATATATTTCTTTTTGTCGATTCATAGTCTATAGACTGTCTATAGACAAAAGTCTACTAAGAGTGTATGCCATAAATCGATAGATTGTCTATAGACGGACTATAGCATTTGTATTGCCTATAGATTGTTCTCTAGGATTTGTCTATGGGAGGCTATAAACTTTATAGATAGAAGTCTATGGAAAGTCTATAGGCTGTCTAGAAAAATTTTTGTAAATGGAGGCTCGGCTTCAGACGTCTCGAAGTGTAGTTTGCTATGCACGCAATTTTAAAGTTGGTTTTTAGTTTTGTTGTGAATTAACTGTGATATAAAGTGAAACCAGTTTTCTGTTTATTTATTTATTCAAGATACCCATACAGGCTTTCTTTGGAGGGCATTGCATTGGGGTATGAGAGGTTGGGCTTAAGTGCAATATAATAAACTTCAAGAACTAGAAAACACTGTACACATTTTTTTTTGTACGCATTCTGCTGCATCCAGGCAAACAGGTCATATCTAGGCTGCCATGGGGCACCGTGTGGTCACTCTTCAAAGCTTTCTTTTTTTGTTTCGCTTTAGATGGCATTGCTTTTCGCTTGACAAAGAGGGCTCAAAACTGTTTAGTATCCTAGGGAACCCACGTATTAAGTGTTGTAATCTGCTGTCCATGCAGTGTTTCTTTTTTTCTCTTACCTCCTTTTTCGAGATCTGGTGGTCGCCGTCTCTGCATGAAATGACAACATCATAACATGGTCACGTGACACATTGCCCCGCCAATAGGACCAGAATAAGGCAAGCCAAGGCAGAAGGGGCCACGTAGGCGTGATGAAAACACTGCCAAGACAACCCCTTCGGCAACAGCTAGGGTGGTGGTGGCCCACTAGCTGTTCTACCATAACTAAGCCACTAGCCCAATATTGGAAATGCATTGGCAAAGGCCTGTCTGTGTTCACATGCAGAGGCAAAGGGGTTCACTACATTCCACTATAAACACACAGTGTATACGCTGGAACTCGTATCACGTTGCGTGAGCGCCCCATTATTTTCTGTTAGATACACGTGGCTTGTTTCAGCGTCCAGCCATCAAATCGTCTCTCGAGAGAAAAAAATTGAGAGTGGTTTAGCTCTGGTTAAACCTGTAGGATTGCGAAAGCATCGAGGAGGGAGAGAGAGGCTATGGAGAGCTCGCGGCAACAGCGGTGGCGGCCCCGGCACACTAGCTATGCGCCGCTACTGCGCATGCGCAACTGGCGAGCGCGGCGGCGGCGCGCCAGCTGTGCGCCGTTTGACGTCACTGCTCCTCGCGCATGCGCGGTATGGCCTTTCCTCAGCTCCGCGAAACGGCTCGGCGACTCGCGTAGTGTTGCTTTCGCAACAAAAGATGCCAATGGATTGGTTTATCAAAGGCCACGTGTCGACTGCCCTTATATCGCGGCGAGACGATAAGCTTCTCGGAAAGACTTCGCAAACAAAAAGCGATGTCTGAGAATGCGAAGCGGATAGCTTCGAAAATCATGACCACTGCATAGGTTCGCAACCCTTGACGTCACGCTGTTTACAAACGAGTAGCCGTCGTCGTTTACCGTTATTTCCGGCGTAGAGTCCGCGGGCTATACGTGCTTAAAAGTTGAAATTTTACAATATTTCTTTTTCTTTCGATATCGCCCAATGTAGCGGATGAAATACCCCACTCGATTTTGTAAAACTCGACAGTATGAACTATAAACTATATGCTGCTTCTTTCGATGTTGTATGACTGATTCGTTGCAGGCGTGCTTACTTTAGCACTTTGATTTCGAAGTAAATCGTCGTACACAGAAGTGCGCAAGTGGACTGTGCACTTATTTTTTGCGGGTGCACATATTTTTTTAAAGCGATAGCGTTAAGAGCCCTGTGTCGCAGAAAAGCCAGTCTCGTCGTCCGCGCCAGCGGCGTTGGCCGTGAGGGAAAAATCCCAGAAGCATTAATAATAAAACCTAGCAGGAAATTGCTCGAGTTGGGGAGTCGAATCACGGCCTCCGGAGTGGGTGTCGAGCCCGCTACGACTCCGCCACGCCAGCTGGATGGTTTGGAACGAACAAAGGTGCGTCTCGTGAATACGGTGGTGTCTTAGAAGGGTGCTTTAGAGACATGTACTGCGGCGTATATTAGTAATTAGGAGCTTAGAAATTACAGAAGTCGCAGTTAAACGAGTAACAAAGTACGTTTCCGCTACTTTTCCTCTTTGCTTGGCGCGCACGTAGCGCCATCAGGCGGCGCCAACTAAAACCACTCCCTCCTCCTCCTCCTCCCTCTCTTCCTCGCAATGTACGCCACTGCGCCCCAACAGATAGCGCGCGACGGCAGCGCCTCCTGCTCGTCTCGTTCGGGCGCAGTGGGGTCGTGCGGGGACGTAGGAATCACGCGGTGAGCGGTGAACAACGCAGCGCACACCCAAGCCGCGTTCACCACGAAGCTTGCGGCTTGCTGCCCGTTCGTTCGGCACGGAAGCTGTGCTGGCGTTCGTGGCACCGGGTTTGTCGAGAACGATGTGCCGACGAACGCTATCGCGTCATTCTCAGGCGGAGCTTGAACACATGCTGACATGGGAATGCGCGAATCAACCGCACCCACACACTCTGCTGCCAGCTCGGACTGAAGAGGGATGAAATGGACTGCTGACAACCACAAACTAATCGCAATAAGTGGCTCTCACGTCTTGGACCCAAGCATTCGCCGAGATATGTGGAGACCGCGTCGCCCGACTATGCCTCATTATTTAAAATTATGGCAATAAAGGTTATTCGCCCACTACACGGTCACCGACGACGCACCTCGTTTTAGAAGAGGCCTTTCTCGCAATGATTCAACAAGACCTCCTCGCATATAAGTGCGGCTCTTTATGGTCACATTTTACCCCGATTGAAAAAGTTCGGATGGCAGGTCGATTTGGTGCGTATGGTCCGATATTTAATGTGCGATATTGAACATGTCGGTGAATTTTTGTCTCACATTTGTTAAGATAAAGGTAAAAAAATTTAAATGGAATCAATATATTGTAGGTGGACAGTTACATGATGTACACGGCCTCGATCGTCTTGCTACCCTCATCTGGAGAGTATTTTATCGCAATTACCGGTCCTCTCATTCTGAGGAAATAAATGGGCTGCACGGAAAAGGTCTTGTGGACAGTTATTCGTGCCCAGCGCAAAACTGCACTGAGAGAACATTTTTCTTAATTTTCGGTGTATTCAAGTAAAGAGGATACATATGAGCTATCACTTTGGCATTTAGGGCACAGTGTAGCAGATGTGGGGTAGAGGATCAATATTTGCGCTTCAGTATATTGGGGTAGCTTTTGACAGTTGATAAATCGTAACATCAGGCATCGCAAACGTAGTCCGCTCTGAAATTAGACAAATCAGTGGAAGTGTTCTAATGAATACAAGAGCTTGACGACAGTTTGCCTGTGGTAAACTTCGAGCGACGCCCAAAATCACACAAATTCTATTAGAGAAAACGTAATTGGAAAAATGGAGAGGTTTTTTAAACCGGAGCATGGCAATCTAGCAGGAGATGGAAAATCTGAAATAAAAAGAAGCCACTACATAAAAACTAGTTCTTGCCCACATAGAATAATTGGGGTGACAGTCAAATCTATTTGAGAGGTACATTGCAAATGATAGGAAAAGGTATGACGCTGAGTAATTTTTGATGCCATAAAAAAGTGCACACCCTAAACGTAATCAACAAAAAATTAGCCATGCCAAAGTCATTTACCTCCACACGGCGCCAATTGCTGTACGTTTATCTCTAGCTCGCTGAGGAAATTACAGCAGTAAAATAATTTTGTACGGATCCTCTCCAATTTTTTACACTCTGGTTTTGCACCTGTCCCCTGCAGATACCGGGTGCATCTATGGGGGGTGGACGGTATCTGTATACAGAGGTTGTCTGCAAACGTGTCCGCTCGAACTGTCAATCATAAGAAAAGTAAATTGGGATCTCGGTGGGAACCAAAACCCTGGCCGCCGGCATGCGAGAAGGGGACGCTGCCACTCCGAGACGACACTACTTATTTTTGTTTATTGCATGGAAGTACACCCAACCTGACAGGCTTCAAGTCCCACTTAAGCAGGTCGCATCACGCAATCCGTCATACACAATCACACCAGCATCCTGCTCTCGCTTTACCTGCACATCAAAGTTCCGGGAGACACACGCATACATCGAGGAAAGGCAGCCATGCAGGAGGTCTATCTTGCGCAGCATATGCGCCCCGCACCAAGGCACACTGATCTCTGAAGAGAGACTTCGATGAACGTGGCGGCTGTGTGGCGATCTGTCATGCGACTCCGCCATGACACTTCGACGTTTGAAGCTGAATAAATGCACGTCTAATGAATGCACAGTTCTTAAAAATGTAGATATATACTAAGGCCTACACGAGTAATAATGAGCATGTTAATTACGGATGTCGCAATCATGCGAGTACCATACTTCCTCCGTTTCCGGTAAATTTCCTCCGTGCTTGGCGTGCAGTCGTAGCGCCATCATGCGACACCCACTGAAAAACCCCCTCGCAATGTACAGCCCCCGTCAGAAGTATACAGCCCAAGGTGTCTGCTTCTAAGCTGTTTATCGGAGGTGCCTAGCACATCTAGCTGTCCGAAGCTTGGGAGGATTGAGGGCGCGAAGCCATTCCTCATTCGATAGATTACGGTCGCTGAGGATGCATTATGAGGCTTGCTGCAGGCCTCGCAAGCAAACCCCTTGGGTCGTATACTTTTGAAGGGGGCTGTACGTCACTGGCCCAGCAGATGGCGCAGGTGGCGGACCTCGCACAGCTTTCGCATTTTCGCACGTAAGGAGACCTAAGTACACCTCATAATTTTTCAGTGCGGTACTGCACTACTAGGTGTATTTTTCGATTTGGAGCAAACAGAAGCCTGCTTTCTGGCAGGCAGCCCACCTGCCCACCGGGTTGTACACCTTGCGTACACCTGTCCTTCACCTCAGCGAAGGCCTTTAGAGCTAAGGCCTTTGTGGTAAAGGCCGTTGGGTCAAATACCGTTAGGTAAATGGGCCTTATAGTAAAAGCCTTTATAAGTGAAAGCCTTCATCGTAAATACCTTCCGGGTAAAGACTTTTATGGTAAATGCCTTAGGTCAAACGCCTTTAGCACGTAGGACCTTAAATATCCACCGTAACTAGTGCTACTTACTGGACGATATTCCGCACTCAGCCACGTTAAACAGTTTGATATTTTTTTTTCTGGGAGAAGTGGGGGGTATATTGCCTCCCCCACAAAAAAATTTTCTGTTTACACCACTGCTAATTTGCAGCGATGGGATGGAGCGTATGCTTGAAACCCTTTGCGAAAAACCGCCGTGGTGGCTCAGTGGTTATGGTGCTTGGCTGCTGACCCGAAAGACGCGTTTTCGATCCCGGCCGCGGCGGTTGAATTTCTTTGGAGGAGAAATTCCAGAGGCCCGTGTACTGTGCGATGTCAGTGCACGTTAAAGAACCCCAGGTGGTCGAAATTTCCGGAGCCCTCCACTACGGCGTCTCTCATAGCTTTAGCTGCTTTGGGACGTTAAACCCCATAAACCAAACCTTTGCGAAAAGCAATACACAACCATCTCAAGCAAGGCATGCGAAGCAAACGAGGAAAATCGTTTTAGTGATGGACGCCTCCGCATTCCGCAATAACTCTGGTATGTCACTGTTACGGCTGTGTGCTTCCGTCTGCGGGTGCTGCAACCATGAGCGCTTTAAAATGACTGACATGTTCCGATTCGTTTGCAAAACGACTTCCTATGACAGGGATGAGTCAGAGGAAGTATAAATGAGACCTTGAAAGCAGCGATGAGTCACGACGAAAACATATGAGGAGGCAACAAAATGTGATCGTCTGGGTGCGAGAACTCTTTGTGCACAATCTTGGCTTTATACCCTCTAAAAAAAAAAAAAAAATCTGCTGGGTTGGTCATTTTTTCCTCTGGATAACAATTCGGGGCGGAAGGGAGCATATAAATAGAAATAAGCCACAGACAGGTTTCTGTAGTTAAAGAAAGAAAACTGATTGCAGTCAGTGGACAAGAGTTCTTTCCGAAGCTGCAAAAAAAAAAAAATGAAAAAAAAAGAAAGGCGTCCCCGCGAATGAAATATTAGACGCCTCCATTGGTAATTCAAAGCAGCGTACAACAAGTGTGCTAGACACGTATACGAGGACAGCGCTGCGCTTTACACTGATGAGTCAAAAGGCGCGCAGTGTGTGTAACAGCTGGACTAGTTCGCCCGCGGGATGACTCACGCTTAACCGCAGTGCCCTCGCCGCTGTGTTGGTCACATTGCACTCGCGGAACAACTGTCCGCCGAGTGCTGCGGGCTTGTCAGCGAGCTGCGATGGACGGCAGTAAAACAGAATGGCAATGGGCGACCGCATTTGCATGCTTGACTCAGCGAGCTTTGATTCGACAAGTATAGGAACAGCGTACACGATAGACTGCACGGTCGGCACTAATAGGTCGTGTGGTTCTTTTTGTACACACCGCATTTCTACTACAGTTAAAAAAATGGAGTAGCAACTAGCCCCAGTTGTCGAATTGTTAACTAATAGGAAGACAGCGGTGTCTGATTTTTGTGGACATGCAGCTATTTCACAGCGCTCGTAAGCTTACGGAGGGATTAGTTAGAGGCTGTAAACTACTTTAACAATCCCCCCCCTCTCTCCTCCCATGACGGATGTAATCCCCCCCCCCCCCCCCCCCCCCCCCACCACCACCACTAACACACGAGGGATGTAATAAAATTTACCTCAGTAAAATGTTGTGCCTGAGAGAGCTTTAGTGCCCCCGTGTCGAAAAAGGAATTCGAGGAAACAAGGGTATGACGCGATAGCTTTACTGGGTTAAATGCCCATATATGCGAAATTAGACATCGTCTGCATTCACAGATCCCTGGGAGTCCTCGTACCACTACTGGCGCAGTGGTGCAATGGTTAATCGATGCGCCATTACCCTGCGATGACTGGTGCTGCCACCTGTGAGCCTTGTGGGGCCCAGTTTTCTCTCACGACCAATCATTAATTTAGCTGCACCTGCCATGGTGGGCAGGTTGTGATAACGTAGCAAGGTCACGTGACCTAGGTGGCCCACCTACCTCCTAGGTTGCTCTTCTCTGGTGATTTTTCGTGGATTTTTTGCCCATGTTCAACGACGCAGACGACGACGACGGCGCCATATTTTTATCGCGTTAAAATTGTCCGGCGACCGTTGCATGCCTCGCAGCTGGAGCGGCCTTAACAAATGGGCGCTCCGACAACCTATAGGAGGGCCACCTAGGTCACGTGACCTTGTGCCCGCCGCGGTGGCTCACTGGTTACGGCGCTCGGCTGCTGACCCGAAAGACGCGGGTTCGATCCCGGCCGCGGCGGTCGCATTTCGATGAAGGCGAAATTCTGGAGGCCCGCGTATACTGTGCGATGTCAGTGCACGTGAAAGTACCCCAGGTGGTCGATATTATCCGGAGCCCTCCACTGCGGCGTCCCTCATAGCCTGAGTTGCTTTGGGACGTTAAACCCCAATAAACCAAACCAAACCTTGTGGCGTTATCAAAGCCTGTGCACCGGATTGTCAGTTAGCTGCCCACCGTGGCAGGTGGCTGTTAAATTAATGACAGGTCGCGAGATATTTCTTGGGAAGAGCAGGTTAGGTTTAGGTCTATGGGGTTTAACGTCCCAAAGCGACTAAGGCTATGAGAGACGCCGTAGTGGAGGGCTCCGGAAATTTCGACCACCTGGGGTTCTTTAACGTGCACTGACATCGCTCAGTACACGGGCCTCGAATTTCTCCTCCAAAGAAATTCAACCGCCGCGGCCGGGATCGAACCCGCGTCTTTCGGGACAGCAGCCGAGCACCATAGCCACTGAGCCACCGCGGCGGCTTGGGAAGAGCAACCTGGGTCTCACAAGCCGCGCGGTAGCACCTGCCATCGTACGTAGGCCAGTGGCGCGTCGCTTAACCGATGCACCACTGCGTCACGAGTGGTAGGAGGAGTCCCAGCGATTCATGAATGTTAAGACGAGAGTGACCAATTCCGCATATATGGCCTTTAACGCATTTACGCTGTCGAGTTAATTAGTTCCGCCTTAATACCTGAAGTTGGAGTTTTAGTGCCCCCTATAATTTTTTTTCTTTTAGCAGTGCTGAAGAAGGGGCGCAATAATTTCTCATCAGAAAATGTTCGCAGCTTTGCTAATTAATGTAAAGCCTTAATTTTTTTAACTTTAATTAGATGTCTTTAGCGTACCGAAGATGTATTGGCTGAGATATATACCGGTTTACCGGACGCCTCTGATTGTGTTAAACGTTAAAGCAAAAAAAACTTCACGCAGGCATATGCACAGGCGCGGTAATCCATTACTTTTCATGAGAAAAAAAAGGAGGAATTTACTTAAAAGAGGAATCAAATTGCGCCAAATTTATTCGTAGCTACTCCTGCAGATATCTTTAAAGCGACATCCAGCGAAGTGGATCTGTTCTCGCCGCCGCGGGTTCGAATCCCAGTCGCAGATATTATCTATTTCACTTGGCATAAACCCGCAAACATTGCAATATTTTGCTCGGGGTTTATCCATAGGAATAGTGCTTTCGCATAGTCGGAAGCGGTTTGAAGCTGATCATATCAGGCTTAACGCACTCGGCTTAAAGGGCAACTGCAGCACTTTACTGAGAATTTCGCGATAGTCAAGGATTCAAATCTATATAGGCTGTAGATAAAGCATACCAAGTGTTTTTGCACTATTATTTAAAATAATTACGCAATCGACGATTGAATTTCATGCTTCTCCTCAATGCGCCGGAGGAGTGCAGGGAAACTCAGTGTGACGTCACGGAAGGTATGACTTCAAATTACCGCTGTCGTCAGCCACACCCTGCCCTGACTCGTTAGACGCTGCCAAACAACTCTCGGCAGGGTTCACGTGCAGTGGCGTTGATTTTTTTCCTTCAAAGCAGACGTTTATGCGTTGGAAATGTACCGATACCTTCGATGACGTCATCATGCGCCCCCCACTTGGTGTTGTGCGCTGCGGAGAAGCTTGAAGGACGTCCGGATTTTAATCGGCGATTACTTCACTATTTCAAGTGCTAGCCAAAAAAGACTTCGCATGCTTTACCTCAAAGTTTCACAAATTCGACCCTCTTAAGCTCGTTGATTTCTATAACATATGCAGTTTCCCTTTAAAGTGCTCTAAGGCTGTTTATTTTTGCAAGGCTGATTTAAGTACGTGAACTTGGCTGGCCGCTTGGTTCCTCTATTCTTCGCATTTACTTTTATTGGAGATCTAACTAAGCGGCCAATCTGTTCGGCCCTAACGACAGGAATGAGCTTCGGAGAATGATAGACCGAAGAGAGTTATCGCCGCAGTCGAACACGCCTCGTGTTAAACTGCAACACGCTCTCGCGCTTTGCATTGCACATGGTCGTCTTCGTCAACTAGTATTACTATCAAACTAATATTTGCGTTGTAAGCTATGCGGCGGTAGTGACAAAGGGATGTGCGCTGCATGTGTTGGCGTGGGCAACATTGTGGCAGAAACACGGCACTGGAGCAATACGCGTTGTTGGTGTCAACATTGCTGCAGAAACGCGGCACAGCCTAGGCCGTCGGAGTACACTCGGTAAATTGGCATTGACGATAAAAAAGTTGAACACGAGCATAACGGGCTCCCTCGGTCAGTGGACACCTCAATCGCGCTTTCAGGGACATGGTTGTGGTGCCCACGTGCAAAAAAACTGTGAAAATACTGCTAAAATAGCAATAATTGGGGATAGTCGGTTGTTCATGGTGGTTCAACGCGCTTAACTTTTCGCAGAACGAGATGAGGACATAACACGTCACGCTCTGTGCTGTTGTGTCATCTCGTTTTGTGAAAAGTTAAGTACGTTGAACCACCACCATACAACTGTGCTTTCGTACTGTATTTCGTCCTTAGCAATGCTAAACGACCATCCGTTTCTTTTCCGTCTGTCATTTCGAAGGTTTCGACGGCCGCTGGTAAGGAAAGGTGGCGAGGCCGTGAGGGAAACTGCATTCGGTGTGCAACTCTAAAAAGGAACCGCGGGGGCGACTCAGCCCGAGATGACGTGGCATGTCGACACGAATGTGCTGCAACAGGTGGGCTATGACCTCACGCCGAGGAAGGTTCGCGCCGCGACTCGTACACCGGATGCTCATGAGTCGGCCACGTGTCTCAACACGGGGCCCCTGCACTCCCCAGAGAGTCGTGTCTAACCAAGCGTTCATTAACGGCAGCACGCTTCAGATTGTCTTCTTGTTTTTCATCCTGGTCAAGGTCGCGGGTGCGTAGCTACGAGTCACGGAGGCGTGTCGAACAAAGCGCTCTGAATCATGAATGTGGCGCCTCCAATTCGCTTCGTAACTGCATGCTTGCTTCAGTGTTTCATAAAGCTGTCGAGCTTTTGTCGTTCTTGTTCACTGCAGCTAACTTCCGGTAATGGAACCGGGATAGGGTTCATTTAACTTATTGCAACGTCCGGAGGAACAGCATAAAGGAAGAAGGAAAGACGGATTGTCTACCACCGAGACACTCGCAGGCAATCAATTTCACGGGGACATATCGATTCTTTTGCGTTGATCCCGCAGCTTTCTGTCGTACACGCTTTGTACATTTTGTTTGGTCTTATGCACAAACCAGTTAGCGACGTTTAGTATTGCTTTTAGAGCGTTAGCTGGTAATTCCGGATGCCCCGCCGCTCTCGAGATCTCGTGGTGATAGACTCATAGTGCGCATGACGTTATCGCAGAGCCAGGTCATATGATTCATTGTCATTGAGTTATTGAGTCACTGGGTCACGTGAGTCATTATTGGGTCATATGATTCATTAAGTCTTTAAATGACAATTACCCTTTCGCAAAACACAACAGAAAATTCTCTGCTGTAGTAATAAATTTTTAGTAATGTTTTTGGCCATGAAGTTGTAGTAACAAAGGAAATGTTCCCAGTGAATGAACGCGTTAACTGCACAAACAAACTATTTACATATGTACAGAGCTATCGACCCAGTGGCAGCCATTCTCTGCAAAGCTTGCTCCTTCATGAGCATTCAGAAGAGGCCAGCTTGGGCCTCTCAGTTCCCTCTCTTCCCAGTAACAATAAAATTTTCTGTCGTATTGTGTTTTCTCTTGTCGTTGGGGCAGAACTACGCAACAAAAAATCTACGGAAAAAAGCCGTCGTTACGACAAAACGATAAAATGTTTTGTCGCATTTTTACCACAATTCTTTCGTTTTTTTTTCTACTGGAAACCTCCTTGACAGTTGAGGGTAAAAATTTGCGTCACTTAATGACATTTTTTCTTCTTTTTGCATTCAATCGAACTCCGACGCAGATTCGTGAGATCTGACCCGAACGTGTTGTTCTGGGCTGAGGAATTCACCGTGACTTCTGAGATACGCACCTTTGTCGGAATGACGCATACCTCACGAAGGCAAAGAGAAAGAAAGAAAACCGACCATGTATAAACTGTGGAGATGATGAGCGACCGGAAAAACGCTTTCGCAGTCGCCGTGCGTCAATCCGTACCGCATGCAGTGCTGACCTGTCGGAAAGCGTATGCAACGTGCTGGCAGACAGTCGTGTACACACCGAGCTATAACGGAAACAGAGCAATAGAGTGTGTGTTTTCTGAGAGTCGGGAAGCAACTTCTGAACAAGCACCGACGTTTCTCTGTCTGAGAGCGTGCCGCGAACTTATGGCGTTGCAGCGTCCGCCTGTAATTCGGCCGCTTCTCCGTCCGTCAGCCTTACTGGTCTTTCCGTAGCGGCGTATTCATCGGAGAATCCCTCCGCACGCGTAGAGCGCGAATTTCCTTTCCACAGACTGAAAGGGGGGGGGGGGGGGGGGATTAGAAGCTTTCATAATTTTTCCCTCTCCCTGCGGCGGAAGGAGGACGGGAAAAGAGATTATAATGATAGTGTACTTTTCCTCTCTTTCTCTCGAGACCGCAGACGTGGATCCCCCGACTACGGATGACGCATTCTCACTAACTGTTGAACAGGGCAGTGCTGAGTTCTTATCGGTCAGAAGGTGGTCACGTCATCCTGGATAGATGACGTCATTTAGGTTGTCTCTTACGATGGACATACTGTCGCTATGTCAACTAAGTAAGTACTAAAGAGAGAAAAAATAGTAATAGAGCTCTCGGTTGAAGAAACAATCATAGAAACGAAGAGCTGGGCGGATAGAGGCTGTTAAAAGTTAAAACGCGATCTAACAAAACTCGATTTTACGAAGTTCCCGGTCTAACGAACAAGATTTGATTCCACGGCGTTCACGGGGTTCAATGTTTTCAATAACCCGAAGTAACGAAACAAACGACCATTAAGCCTGATTTAACGAAGTTTTCCCCGGAATGAATGAGTAGAAAAAAGGTGATTTCTCCCTTATTTTGCTCACGATGTCTTGCAGCTTATTGTCAGCGTGCCAGCTGCAACATCCAGGCGCCCAAGTCGGCCCTGGTTTCGTTTTGACGTACCTCTGAACTGCGCCACTGCACGGAACAAATGACTCGCTAGTCGCCGACGCTTCCCGTCTTGGCTTCGAGTCCGTTTTACAAGATGGCGCTCTCACGGACTTGAAAATAAAGATGCGCGGGCGCGGGTTCACTTAACAAAACACGTTGAGGGGTTAGTTGGTGAAGCATGGTTTCTTGAAGAAGTTTTTTCAGCACTACAAAAACGAGAACACAAAGAAACAAAGAAGTACACCGCAGGAGAGCACCCGTCCTGTGTACTTCTGTGTCCTCGTTTCTGTAGTGCTGAAAGAACTTCTTCCAGAAACCAGGCGCGGGTTGTCGGCAGATGCGATGCCGCGATAGCTTTTGGTTGCGCTACGTTGCAGTTTCCGATTTCGAAGGGCGAAAAATTGCCTTCCTCGATATTACAAACTTCTTGATTTAACGAAATAATTCGTTGCTTCTCTTCGCTTCGTTAAATCGAATTTCAACTGTACTCCTCTGCTCTTTGTCCTTCAATCCATAGGCGGTTCTAACCACAACATCGCCACTGTCGATTTCAATAATGGATGTGCTAGTCGATGCCTGGGAATCGGAGCTTACGTCCACAGCTCGGTTCATCAGAGCCGTCGAAACGCTCTAAGTATGCGTATATGTTTCACCAAGAGTGATCAACCGTTTGCGGCGGATGACGCCACACCGTACCTCGGGCAACGGTGATTTCATCAGCCCGGCGAGCCCTGATCATTTTCGCTCCGAGGTCAGGGTCGCAGGGTGGTTTGCTGCGAAGCCGCAGTAATTGAAAGTCACACGCGCGCAAGGTGGGTCGCGGTTCAAGTCCCATCGATTTTTATTAACGGCACTGTCAGTCTCGCGTGTCTAGAATTATTGCTGGTGTTGCTCGCTGCTGTGCCGACCGCTGGTTCGCGGCCCGAAAACGGCACGATTCGCACTCGTCGTCCACGGAATGACGTCATCACAAAGCATCGGGGGGGGGGGGGGGAATGGGTGGGCGGCGCCCAACCCGCGACTCATCCCTCGGGCCGCACCGCCCGCCCGGCCCGTTCGTCACCGCGCTCGACACCCTCGAGCAACGATCACCGATGAAGATAGACAGAGAAGAAGAAGAATTGAAAAAGAAGAAAGAAAACTGTAGTAACAACGAGCACCGCCTCTTCGTTCGAGGGAGAGCGGCTGGGCGGGAGGGGGGCAGGCACAGTCTCCACGTGATATGCGAGCCTCCCGCGACTCCACTTTGCAAACGGGGCGACGTCGGGGAGCGCCGTAAGTGATATCACCGCGACGTGTGGCCGCACTGAACGAAACGTCGGCTCTCCCGACGACGGCTCTGGCTTGTCGCGGGGCTGAGTCCGTGTGCTGCTGCGCACTTTGGCGGCCGTTCCTTCTTCTTCGGCGGGTCGCCGTTTACGGGTAGTGCTAATAGATAGAGATAGAGACAGTAGCGCAGGGATGAGGGCCCCCGGCGAGTGTTGAAAGACGCGGTCTTGTCGCTCGTCCAGCCGTGGACGGCGCTCATAGTCCATCCTCCGGTCTCGGAGGAACGGGGCCCGCTGAGCGGGCAGGCAGGGAGGAAGTGTTTAGGCGGGCGAGGTTCCGCTCTCAGACGTACCACTCCCGCAGGTCCTTGGCGTTCTTCCTCTTGGCGCCGTTGGCCTTGGGCTGCACGGCGCCGTTGAGCTGCTGTGCCGTAGCCACGGGCTGGTAGGCCACGGGCTCGGCGTGCTGCTGCGGCGGCGCCGGCGGCGCGCCCTTGCCGCCCGGTCCGGGCACGGCCTGCTCGACCTTGTAAGCCCCCGCGGGCCGGCTGCGGAACTGATACACGAGCAGCGCCACAATGACGATGCTGATGAGGATGCCGGCGATGACGCCTATCACCAGGGCCGTGCTGTCGGCCGAGCTCTTGAGCTTGGGCGCGGGCCGTTGGCGTTCCTGATCCGGCACCGTCAGCTCGGGGATGGGCACGCTGATGACGGCCGGCGGCGCGCCTTGCGTGCTGCGTGGCTGCCACGGCGCGCGCGTCACCGTGAAGGTACGCACGATGCTCCACTCGTGTTGGCGGCGACGCGTGGTGGAAGAAGGGGGCGCGGCCGCCGTGGGCGCCACCGCTGGCGTGCTTGGCGTTGTGCTGGTGGACGACGGGCTGGTGGGGAAGTCGTCGCGCCTGGGAGGCGTCGACGGCTCGTTGTCGTCGTCTTCGTCGTCGTCGTCGCGTCGGGAGCCCGACCCGCCGTCCAGGCAGTCCTCGTCGTCGCAGTCGGAGGGGCTGCCGTGGGTCACGACGCCCGGTGGAGGGGAGGGCGCGGGCCGCGCCGTCGGCTGGACGAACACGGCGGTGATCAGGTCGTCCCCTGCGGTCGCGCGGGAAAAGAAGCGTGCATCACTCGAGCGAGTCGCGGAAGAATAATCATTGTACGTTGTTGACAGTGGACTATATATTGTGGGCGGACAGACAACCGGCGGACAGTCAACACAGGCCCACTGATTTCTGGACTAAAATCACTGTGGCGTTCTCATAGAGGAATAATGCCTTGTCGCCCTCTTTCTGGCGTCAAGGGGTCGCTGTAGCAACGAGTTAGATGCCGAATGTCGAAGTAAACAATCACACCCTAAGGACAAGGCCTTCATGACCGAAGGCCTGAATTACATTTGATGGCTTCTCGAAAACACCAAGAGCGCATGGATGAGCCACGAAAGTACAGTCGTGCCTCGTTAGCATGGACACTTTGTTCCCCGTACAAAAGTGTCCACAAAGAGAGTCGTCTGTAATAACGAACAATGAACAAAAAAAAAACTCTTCTTAAAAAGAAATGATTTATGATAACGAACTGCTTCTCAGCATACTTTCAAGTAGTGAAGAGGAAATCGGGCAATAATTGAAGCTAAAGTTGATTCTTCGGGTGTTTATTAGCGGCAAAATCATGCAATGCAGGTTTTAGCTCGTCTGGAGCTCCTTGTGATCCATGAGACGCGTTATGCCGCCTATTGGTGTGATGGAGTATCTTCTATTTCTACCATTCACATCCCAAGAACTCTCTATTCACTGGGCTGACAGCTGTTAAATGTGGTTTTTAAACGTACAAACAGAATTTTTTTTTCGCAGTCATTCATGAAATGCAGCAAATGGCAAGGCGCGTCGACCGGCCACCTTGCAGCTGTAAAGCGTGAAACCATACTCGCACTTTCGCACTGTTTTTCTCCGCTGTTCTGCACTCAAAATACAAGCACCATAACCTCTGGCAGAGGCACTTGAGATTTTGTTCTCATCGCTGTCCATATTAACGGGACAAAAATACATGGATGGCAATGGGCTTCGTACGTTGTCACCCTGTCCATTGTCCGGACAGCGAGTTTTCACATTGACGAGGCGTAAATAGATTTTAAAAGATTGGTCCCCAGAAAAAAATTGCCAACGGCTACGTTACTTTCTAATGCGAAATTTGAGCGCAGCATATCAGCTGTTTCAGCTTTTCGATAGATGGAGGTGAAGAATTCGGGCAAGACAGGTGTGTACAATTACAGACAACTTGTTATTTTTCACACATATTACTTCTTCAAGAAACACTCCGCTAACAGTTCTTGATTCCATGAAGAAAGCTTTGTGGTCGGAGAAATAGATGGATATATGATCGACTTGCTGCACCAATGCCTAGTTCTCAAAGACGAGGTCTATGCGAGTATTTCGCGAGGTTGTCACAGCTTTTTGAGCCATTACGAGCGCGATGAACAGGATTTTCTCCCGCATAAGTGATAAGAAATTCCTTTTTGTTTGTCTTCATATCTACATTAAAATCCCCACCCACCCTGCCACCCTGGCAGGTGGCAGTTAATGGTTGATCGCGAGAGTTCGCTGTGTGAGACAGATAGTGCTCCATTTCGTTTCCTCAAAAACCAATTTACCAATTTTTCCCTCTGTTTTCCAAGCTCCCGCTCTATTGGTTCCGCAGCTTAAAGCGCGACTAACGTGTCCACTACTGGTTACAACGGACAATGGCGACGTCGACGCCGCGAAACGCAGAAACGGGCGCTAAAGAGCTGCGCTCTAAAACTGTCCATAATTCGAGTCGTCCGTAGTAACGGGGTCGTGACATAACGGGGCGCGGCTTCTGTATTTCGAATAGGATACGGCGGAAAGGGCTCTCACCCGATCCGAAGCCGTCGGCGCCGCAGTCGTCGTCGTCGCTGTCGAAGCAGCCGGAGCCTTCCGAGAACACCAGGTCGTCGCCTTCGTAGGATCCGGGAGAGGCTCGCGGTTGCTGGGAAGGAGGAAGAGCCGTCATTACCACCCACCGCCATACACGTGGCTCATGCACTCTCTCGTGCGATTTGTTCCGCCCCATGTCTGATTGTGGTGCTCTGTTACTGGGCCGCGGCTATATATAGTACCGAAAGTAAAACTGGTGTGAGCAAGGTTGACGAAGAAGGGAAACTGAGGCGTGACACGTTTTACGCGTGTTAACATGCTAATTTGGCAATAGCCTAACGGGGCTGAGCGTTAACCGTGCGTAGCCGAATCTGAACGAGGGAGCCTCGGAGCGGTAGCGCAGGTCCCCCTCGAAAGAGTTATTCCAAATGGCTGATCACGGTCCAACATGCCTCTATCCTTGCTCTGTCACTGGCTCAAGACCTCCGACCAATCATTCCAGGTCACCAGCATGTCCTTGACACTCTGCGGGTATGGAAGCTGGCGTCCAACTGCTTTGAGTACTCCGCTCCCTGCTCACTGACCACCGTGCTCATTGCTTGGAGGACAATCCGACCACTCCCGCTCGAATACTGGGTGGATGTCCCTGATAACGCTCATCTTTTCCTATGACTGCCTTCATGTTCAAACAGCCCAGACCCTGTCTTTGTCCCGCATCTCCGCTTTCTTTCTTTCTTTCTTTCTTTCTTTCTTTCTTTCTTTCTTTCTTTCTTTCTTTCTTTCTTTCTTTCTTTCTTTCTTTCTTTCTTTCTTTCTTTCTTTCTTTCTTTCTTTCTTTCTTTCTTTCTTTCTTTCTTTCTTTCTTTCTTTCTTTCTTTCTTTCTTTCTTTCTTTCTCTTCTTTCTTTCTTTCTTTCTTTCTTTCTTTCTTTCTTTCTTTCTTTCTTTCTTTCTTTCTCTCCTTCTTTCTTTCTTTCTTTCTTTCTTTCTTTCTTTCTATTTGTTCCTTTCCGTTACAGAAAGCCGGAGCGAAAGCTAAAGGCTACCTAACTAAGCTGTATCCCGTCGATACAGCTTAGTTCAGCCCTCTCGGCTATTTGAACTTACCACGAAGCTCCGATTAAAAACATCACTGGCACCACGGATTCTTAACGCTAGACTTTAATAACACATCGCGGGCTAGTTGGTTGATCACAAGGCAGAACAGCGCAAACTACACACAGACAAGAAAGTAGACGAGACACACACAGCTCTGTGTGCGTCTGGTCTACTTTCTTGTCCCTGTGTAGTTTGCGCCGTTCTGCCTTGCTAGACTTTAGGCAGGGTTTTTAATTCCGGGAGAACGAATCCGGTTCTTGTGTGACCCTGGCCTATGGACTTCCGTCTGTGATGGGATGTCCGTCCTAGAAGTCGACTGTGTGCGTTCGCGGACATGTGCGTTTTGCGCGTGTGTGCAGCTGCCATTGCCATATCCTATCTCGATTCTTTCCATGTTTCAGTCGTATTCCCCTCCGCCGTTCCATATATGCATTATAAACATGACTAAGCCTATGTGGGAGTAAAAATGGAAGCAAGGTGTCCTCTAGAGCACTCGCTTTCCACTTTCCGGAGTAGATTTCGATCAATAAATATACGGAATGCTTACTCTTTGGCGACAGAGGTGTATTCCTTCTGGAAAACGTAGTGATTTGATGCAGTTAGCAATTGGGAGGGAGGTTTTAAACGCGGCACCGGAGGTCTTGGGGTCAGCTAATTTAGGAGATTCAAACTTCGGTTAAAGTCTTCGTAAGTGCTAAATCTTCCCATGTTTTGAAGAAAGAATTTGCTTCTGTTGCCAGCCCTAAGTATTCCTTATATATATAGTGCTGGAAGTCTGCTCTCAGGGCTTGGGCAGCATAAACTGCCCCTTAAAGGGAGTGTGCTAGAGGACGGCTTACTTCCGTTTCACTTCTTTCGTGTTTAAAGTGTAGTGTGAATTAACAGACCAGGAACATGATGCTCCGGCCGATCTTCCACCCTTCCTCAATTTAAAATTTACTGTCTCCCTTAGGGCTCTAATAATGAACATTTCGTTTTGATTCTCGGTCTTAGGCAGGGCATGTAATGCGAAGGCAAGATAATCGCTGGTCCTTAAGGGTAACGGAGTGGATTCCAAGAGAACGCAAGCGCAGCAGGGGGCGGCAGAAAGTTAGTTGGGCGGATGAGATTAAGAAGTTTGCGGGGATACGGTGGCCGCAACTGGCACAGGACAGGATTAATTGGAGGGATACGGGTCAGGCCTTTGCCCTGCAGTGGGCGTAGTCAGGCTGGTGATGATGATTAAAGAAGGTAATAAACGGTGGAGAGCGGTATGGAAGCGAACAGCAACGAAAGCGCCTCGTTTTCCAGCTGGCCATGCTAGTATACACGTATGGCCCTTATTCGTTCAAACCTTTTTCCTCAACCACTTTCTTCCTCAACTGGATGCAGTCGGGCTTATGATGACGTTGATTTACCTTTTTTAATTTGATCTCTCTCTCTCCAATATCGACAAGATTCGGCAAAGGAGGCAGAAAAAGCGCGCGTAAACTTTGAACATGAAATGCACCAAAGTAGAAGTGTGTACGTTTACAATCTTCGTCCGTGTCCTGTTTGTGCTGTTTAAGAATTGAATATGCCTATATGGGAGTAAAAAGGGGGTAAAAAGGGGTGTAAGCTGTCTTCTACCACACTGCCTAAGGGAGCTTACTCCCTCTTTACTCCTTTCTGTTCAGAGTGTACGAGAGGGTCACAGAGTGCGAGGGCCGGACAGCACCTGCTGCATGCGCGGCGAACCCCTGGGCGGCTCGTACGGGATGGAGAGCAGGAGCTGGACGTCGCCCTGGATGCGCACCCTGGGCTCGTTCTCGGCCGCCAGGTCCAGCAGCCGCACGCCGTCGAACACCAGGCCGGCCATGACGCCCTCGAAGGGACGCTGCACCGCGCCGTCCGACTTGCCGCCGCCGCCGGGGCTCGGCTGCTGCCGGAAGCCGCCGGCCTCCACGGACCAGTAGCGGGACAGCACCCCGGGGGCGCGACCTGCGCCGACGAATGTCCGGTTCGGTCGTCCGTTTGTGCGGATGGCCCGCGAGCGGCAGGATGCCGCATTCCGTTATTGAAGAGATGTTTGGTGCGGGCTGAAATTCCCGACTGCTTTCGAGAGTACAGTTAGTTCAATGCATTGCAGTAAGCCGTTAAAAAAAAAAAAAACGGACCGCAGAAAAGACATGGCACATCGTATCTGGGATAATGTAATACAGTCGAACTTCGTTATAAAATGGAGTTTAAGGGGCCCGGCGATTACTTCGTTATAGCCGTGGCTTCGTTTTAGCCTGCTTTGGCCGAACGTCCAAGGGAAATCATCACACCTTCGTTATATCCATTATTTCGTTACAAACCGTTTTATCATAACGAGGCAGGACTGTACTCCTGTTTGTGTTACGTACTTATCCCTTCCGCCCCTACTAATTCAACGTCTCAGCTGGGATCAGTCGTTATGCCTCATAGTTAGATGACAGTATGAATAGAAGGGTTGTTGCATCGTTATTGACTAACTCATTTTTATGAGGCAAATCAACATTGGGGCAATGAGGCATGATGTAGTTGAAAACTGTTCATTATTGGTGGACGAGTAGAGTCAATGTTTAGAAGCAAGAGTCAATGTTTAGAAGCAATACAGTAGAACGGTCCAGAAAAATAACTTCGTCACAGCTAGCGTGGCTCGACAGAGAGGTATCCAGCCGCCTTCGACGCTGCCGAGCCGTCGTATTTACGCGCTCCTGGACGGCATCTGGGACACGCACCCTTGATGCTGCGCGCATGCGCAGTTCTGTCGTCGACGGTGAGGGTGACGTTGGCGCCGTCGCGCCTCACGCGGGCCACGTGGTAGCGGCCGTCGTTGACCCGCAGTCCCGGGTCGCTGGCCGTCAGGTCGCCCGCGCCGCCCGCGCTGTACGTCACCAGGAGCTTGCCGCCCTCCTGCGGCAGAGGGAGGAAGAGGCCAGTTAGCGACCAAAGGACGACAAAAAGCAGAGCCAGCGCTTGATCGCGCTAAGAAACAACGATGACACAGCTAAACAAAACGACCTAAGTTAAGAGCTGTGCGGCCCTTCTTTGGACACAGCGAGCAAATAATTTGACCCTGCAGTCAGTCTTGGTTTGTCGAAGCTGTTTACAGGGAACATGAAGACATTAGTGTTGGGGGCAGATATATGCCTTAAGATGTAAGACTTACAATCCTTAGACTCACCACTAATGATACCATTGTAAGGCTACCACCACCTGCATCTAAAAGTCGTCACCACCACCATTCCAGCCATTCCGTAACTGCCGCAGTTGGTCGATGCAACGCCGGTTCTCTCTGGAACAAATGAAGCCGCTACATCATGCTGATATGCGCCTGGTCAAGTGGTTCTCACTCAGCAGCCATGTTAGGCACCGTATCAGTATGGTCCTCGCTCATTTCAAGCTTGGCATCAATCTGATTCTGGCTGCTGTTTGCATGTATTCATGTTTTCCGGGAACCGGACCAACTGAGGAGGAAATACGCTCTAGCCTCGTGCAACACTGCCTCTTTTATGTCTTGCTGCATCCGCCGCGGTGGCTGAGTGGTTAAGGCGCTCGGCTGCAGGCCCGAAAGACGCGGGTTCGATCCCGGCCGCGGCGGCTGAATTTCTTTGGGGGAGAAATTCTAGAGGCCCGTGTACTGTGCGATGTCAGTGCACGTTAAAGAACCCCAGGTGGTCGAAATTTCCGGAGCCCTCCACTACGGCGTCTCTCATAGCCTGAGTCGCTTTGGGACGTTAAACCCCATAAACCAACCAACCATGTCTTGCTGCTTTGTACTGTGCGGGGCGACTCGGCGTACGCCACATGTTTCCGCCTCGAGCATTCTTTTCAGCCGGCGTTGCTGACCACATGACCATGAGGGCGGACACGAGTCGCCTTTTAAGAGGGTGTTGTCCAGAACATTAGCAAAGCTGAAGACTGGGCGAGTTGGTACTGATTCATCTTAAAACCAGCCAAAAGACGCGACACAGGAGACGCAACAACCGTGTGCCAGCAAAAAGGTGATTGCCGTTTATTATGTGCCCTTTCGCTGCTTTGGATCATGTGCGCGCGCATCTTTGTGGGAATATTCTTTAGCCTATTTCCTTCAATAAAATTTCAGTTGATAATCAAGCCTTGTCTCGTGTTCTTATCTTTCCTGTGTTACGTCTTTTGGCTGGTTTTAAGATGTCGAGAACATGCCCGAAACTTGTACAAACATGGAGCTCCGTGTGGCACATGCCCGAAGAGAGCGTCGCACTCACAATGTGCAGCAGCATGAAGTGCTGGTCCGGTCCAGAGACGTGCACTAGCACGGCGTCGTCGGCCGTGCTGAGGAAGGCGACCGCCAGCAGGTCGGTGCGCGACGCTGACCGCGGACCACCGCTGGGCGTGAAGCGGACCAGGCCCGGCCGGGGGCCGAACTTGTACGCTATGCTCTCTGCGTACAAGGAACGGGTAAACAGAGGGGAGAGTTAGTAGTCAACGGAGTGGTAAGCGTGGCTGCAGAGCGTACCGTCCGAGCAGGTCGGTCCGCTGAACGAGGTGGCGTCGCAGTCGCAAGACTGCTGGTCGTTCCAGCCTGGCGTGCAGACTCCACCGTTGCTGCACGCCATGTCACCGCACGGGGTCCAGGTGGCTGCGGCAAGCGCAGAGTTTGACTTAGAAAGAGGACTTATCGACTCTGCTTCAAACTACTACTGCACTCTGAGATTGTACACTCTAAACACAAATATACCTGTAAGGGAGTAAAAAGGGAGTACACTCTTTTATTAAAGGGTGTGCGCTAGAGGACAGCTTACTCCCGTTTCACTCCTTTTAGTTTAGATGTTAGCATTTGAGTAGTAGCTATGACGGCGAAGCGACGTCTTCTCGACCTTCACGGATGCGAGACAGCGCTTGTGGAAGATTCGTCTGGCGCTCGCAGCTGCTACTACAGTGCCACGAGAGGATTCACGATGAAAAAAGCAACAACAGCGCAAACTTAGACAGAACACAAGGAACAAGAACACAAATAACAAAAAGGGAGCCACCATCAGCGCTGGTGGTGCCTCCCTTCTTGTTCTTTGTGTTCTGTCCAAGTGCGAGCTGTTTTTTTCATCGTGAATCGACACCAACTTGTCCACACGTCTGCTCTGTCACTAAAGGAGCCCTTAGAGTAGTGCCCGCCGTGGAGAGAAAGATAACGACTGAGGTTTTAAAGGACTTTTGAAGGGGTTTCAGTACTCGACGAGATTAAATGGGCCTAGTGTGTGAAACTTGTAGGCGGAGCATGCGAAGTCGTTACGGACTAGCATTTGAAATGGTGGCGTGATATCCGGTTAAAACAGCGGCGGCTTTCAGGCTTCTCCGCAGCGCACAGCGCCGGCTAGGAGACGCATGACGTCACCTACAGTGCCGGAATATTTCCAGCGCAGAAATGCTTGCTCCGACGGAAGGAAGTCAACGCCACCCAAAGCTAAGCCGCCGAAGCATTGCTCGGCGGCACCCTACTACGCACGTCAGTGAGTGGTCGAAGGCAGCGGAAATTACATATCTTGACGTTCTTGCCGACATTCCCAGTTTCTCCGCACTTCGCTGGTGCTATGGGGAGAAGCCTGAGCTTTAATCGTCGATAATGTCACCGCTTTCATTGCTTCCACATGGTGTGGGCACGTACTCAAAATCCCCACCTTCCCCCTTCCCCTACCCCTTCCAGATAGGCATGGGAGACTGCCCTCCTCAACTGCTCCTCGCTTGAGTCCCAAAGGGCTCTGGTGAAACGGGCGAGAGACGGGGCCTCGTCATGCGGTGTCCCGGACTAGGGACGCCGACCATGTAGCGGGGCCACTCTGTGGCTCCCAAACTCTTTTTCACAAAATAAAGGTTTTCACCACCACCTAGCGCAAAGAAACTTGGCGTGCTCTAGCTAGCTGCTATATAAATTCGAATAACTGAATATCGCGGAATTGTCGAAAAGTGGTGCGGTTGCCTTTTAATAGCAGGAAAAGTGGAGGGATCGAGAGAAGAACTCTCTCTGACCTGCTATTCCTCACTGGGAGAAAGGGCAAACGAGAAAATGAGAGACTTAGAGAGTATAGGTATTAGGTGATGATGTCATTATGCAATGAACTACATGCAAAATCCAAAAATTCAGGGGTGCACTTTGTCGACCTAAAGTGCGGTGAGGCGAAAGTCTTACGCGCGTTGTTGCTGCTTGTGTCACTGATGTGTGGTTAAGATGCTAAGCCTCGCCTCTAAGAGTGGAACGCGACAGCGTCTTGCAACGCTGCCAGGGAGTCCACAGAACGCCATCGCCCGTTCGGCTTTACGCCTTGCTCGTCGGTAAAATGGTTTTTGAGGAAAGGAAGTGTATATGTTTCGCATATCTCGGTGGACACCTGAACCTCACCGTAACGGGAAGGGGGGAAGATGGAAGTGAACGAAGACACCGTATTCACTAGACGCGCCTTTGTTCATTCCAAACCATCGAGCTGGCATGGCGGAGTGGCTAGCGTGCTCGTCTCGCACTCCGGAGACCCTGGTTCGATTCCCCAACTCGACGAATTTCGTACTCGGTTTTATTTATTTATCTGCTCTGACTAGAAAGGTTAATTAGGGTAATTGGTAAAGCTCAGTCCCACTATCTTGGAGCATCACTATACGATCCCTTTAATTGATTGCTTGGTTACTAGCCAAAGTACAATTGGCCCCGTTTGAAATTCGCGCACTGTGACGTCAGGACCATTTCGGCCAATTGTTGAAAAGCGTGATATTTCTGTCGACAACTGTTGCTTATAGCGATGAGGCATTAAGGCTTCCGCCTTAATAAGATGATCAAGTCCATACAAAGAGCACACGCGTCCGTTGTCAGAGGAGGGTGTCCCACCGTGGCATCCCCTGGAGACGAGCGGGCTGGGGAGCAGGGCGTCGTCGAGCGGGTGCAGGGCCTCTCCGTTGAGGTCGAGGGAGGCGAGGCAGCCCAGGAAGCCCGTGCGCGACACGAGGGTCTTGGGCAGCGACGAGTATCCTCCGCGGCGCACGCCGCCCAGGTAGAGCAGGCCTTCCAGGTCCAGGTGCACGTTGGCGCCGGGGCTGGTGACGGTGGCGACGCGGTCGTCCACCACCAGGCTGTGCTGGCGCAGAGAGCTGCGGCCCAGCGTCACCGCGTGCCACCGGTTGTCGTTCAGGGGACGCGCCGTGTTGGAGCGCACCTGCAAAATCAATCAATCAATCAATCAATCAATCAATCAATCAATCAATCAATCAATCAATCAATCAATCAATCAATCAATCAATCAATCAATCCTTTGTGTACATAGTCTGACTGGATATGTAGGGTCAGTAGAAACGGCTTCTTAAGTGGCAGTCGTCGTGTATCTCGCATGGCGACTTCGCCCGTCTTCTTATGTTCACCTTCTTCGTCGATTTCTTCAGACACGTATGACGAAATAAAGTCGCACACAATTGGTTCGTAGATATTCCAGGGTGATATGGAACGTGGAACACGAAGTGTGTCCAGAGAACGCTGCGCAACAACGTCACATGAGAGCGGGCGCTGCCGTAACCAGCTTAGCAGCACCAGTAAGACCCGCTGCTTGGCGATCTGGTTTGTCAACAATTACTGGCAAGATATGCGAAAGCATGCATGCGAGATATGTAGGTATCTGGGAACACAACAGAACGTACTGTAAAAACAGAACACGCTACCAACCGGCTACGAGCTGGTCGTGACGCGTAGCCAAATGATCAATTGAAAGCACCGTCAGACCGTCAGGCGTTAAAATTTGGTTGATCTTTTCTCGAGTACGCTATGTCGGCAATGCACTGGCAGGCGCACCTCACCAAGGTAAAACTTCCCAACTATTCATCTGATTTATTGCTGTGTCCCGTCAGCTAAAGCTGTCTTCACCACACAGCATGCAATGTTGTTCTGCTTCGCCTCACTACAGAATGTTTTGAGGTAAAGCAAACTTTACAATAAAAAAAAACGGGTGGGGGGGGGGGGGGATTTTTTCCCTTAAAATTCAGCCCGAAGGCGTGTATTAACTTGCGATACCACAGTCCGCGCAGGCCCTAGACCGTGCGCGGTGTTTCCCTACTCCTCTTCTTATCTTATTTATTTCACACCCTTCGTTCCTTTCCTCACGGCGCGGTTCAGGTATCTGTCATGAATGAGAGAGTTTCCGCCACTTTCTTTTCTTCATAACCTCTTCTCATCGTTCACTACCCCCCAGGGTAAAGAATAGCGTGTCAGCAGGGTTTAGACTTGGGCTAGTTGGTACACTACGCGCAGGAACAGGCTTTACAAAGTCAGGCGTCGCGTCCATTTGCGCTCTTTCTCCTGTGCCATTCTTTGTTTTCTCGAAATTTAGTATCGTCTGTTCTTGCGCAACGCATCAACAAAGAATCAGTATGTTCGGTCCTCAAAAGGAGACGTGTAACACACCTTCGTCACCAGAGAGCAGTACTCAATGAGTCCGTACCTTCCTGGGTCCGTCTCCGAGGTTGAACTGGTAGTGCAGATGCCCGTCGACGAGCTCCACGGCCACGAAGTCCTGCCCCTTGCCGGCGTTGTAGAGGAGCAGTCCCGAGGGCTCGAGCGTCTTGAACTGGAAGTGCAGGTGCATGGAGGAGTAGGCCTTCAGCTGGGGCAGCCCCACGAAGGCCAGCCGCGACCGGAACGTCACCGGCTGGTGCAGCTGGGCCGGCTCGCCCTGGGGTCCCAGCTGCGCCGTCATCTGCGCCGCGCCACCCACAGCTGAAGAAGTTCGCCAGGCGTTGCGGACTAGTTCATCAGCGGTGCTTGCTTTACCCATTTCCCGCACCGAGAGTGTGCGCGGTTCGCGGCAGGGTCCAAACTGCGCCACTCGTGGCAGGGTCTTGATTAGAACTGCTTGTCCCGCTCGCTGGTGGATTTGAAACATTAAAGGGCAACTCCGGGTTTATTTTTTTTTTTTGACCTCCACGCATTCTACTGAAACTTTCACGGTAGGTTCTCTGTAGTTTTCCAATAACATGTGTCATATTTTGTAGCCGGGCAGCGTTTCATTTCGGCGCAAACGAATTTTAAAAGTTCCCGTACCGTGGCCCCCATACCCAACAATTCTGGACGAGAGCATTGTTGAGCGAAAAACCGTTTATCAACGCAATTTTTTCATAAAACGCAAGATTTCACTATACCAATGAATATATCCGCAGATCACCAGACGGCAGTCTTGCATTTCTTTCTATTCATTTTTTTGCTGTCGTCAAATGCATTCATCATTGGTTTTCTATGGCTGCCCTAACTGTTCGATGCGATCAATGGAAACACTTCAAACGAAAGATTTTGCTACATATAAGAAGAATGGACCATTACCTTAAATATTTCCATAACTGTATCATACAATTTTTCAATTTTCAAATTTTTTTTCGATAATGTCGGACGCTATCGGGGCGATTTGTACGTGCTACCCTACGTGTGTGACGTCAGAAGCTGTACGCCCGTCGATACTAGCGCTGCCTATGCTGAAGGGCAAATTTTCGAGCTTGTTACTGGTCATTTTAGACAAATGATGTTCGAAACTCACTTACAACCGCCAGTTTAACCAATCAAAGCGCACACGAGAGGTTTTGTGACACTATCCGTGATCTCATACTTCGATCAGTCGTGACGGCATGCTTTCGTCAAAACCCAGTGTTTGGCTTCCTTGTTTGTTCTGTTATTTAATTGTTTTTCTTATTATATTGAAAAACCGTTCGTTTGAACTCAGATATGAAGGTCCAAGAAATATAATGAGATCGTCAACTCAATATGTTCAAAAAACTCTTGCGGTTGCCCTTTAGGAAAACTGATGTTCATAAGTCACGCCGCAGAATAAATGTAGGAAGACATGGACGGCATGGACGACACAGTATTTTGTGTCTCCTTGTCTTTCTAACAATTCTTTCATACTGCGTCCTTATATGCAGTGCCTTTCCTGGCATTCATAAGGTACTGATATGGTTCACTTGAATCACAACTTCTTGCACGCAAGCTTTGTTTCGGTTCAGCGGGAAAATGAATGTCAGCCCTGTTTCGCGCCTGGGAAGATGTTGAAGGGTTTGTGTTAGTGGTGGCACGGGAGGTTTCAAACGTCCAGAAACAGTACGCTGTCTGTGAGAGTCGAAGACTCAGAATTAATTTGAATCACCAGGGGTTTACTAAAAAAAAACTCGCTATGAAAGTTTTACGTTCTGTCTCATTTGGCTACGAAACGACATTTTTTTTTTCCTGCGTTGTTCCAATTTTTTGAAGATTTTTTTCCCGTTGTACTTACTCAAAACATGAGAATTCTCCAGCATATTCTTCCTTATTGCCCTTTCTTCTTCCGTGTTAATTCGCCTCTCATTGTCCTCAGCTGCTTTTAGCGTTTGAGAAGTTAAACTTCCAACATTGTCGGACAAAAATTTTGAAAATTAGAAAATTGTAAGATACTGCTATAGAAATATTGAAGGAAATGGTGCATTCTTCTTAAGGCTGCCACAGAAAACCAATGAGCAAAGCTTTCGATGACAAAAAAGCGTTAATAGAAAAAACAATTTCAAAATTTCCATCGGGCGATCTGCGGATGTGTTGATTGTTATAGTCAAATCTCACATTATATGAAAGAAATTGCGTTCATACATGGCTTCCCGCTCAAAAATACTTTTGTCCAGAATTGTTGGTTATGCCCTTTTCCAAAGCTGCCCGAATTGCAGGTTCACCGTCACGCCAGACTGTAGTCCGGCGTGACGACGGCAGTCTCCTATTGTGAACAGTCTCTAATGCCGTGGTACATCTCAATCTTCTGATCATCAAGATGAGTTGTTGGGCAGGTTTGTTCATTGTAGCGTAAAGATGGGTTGCGCAAAACTGACAATCACATGAAAGAAGACCGTCTTCTTTCATGTGGTTGTCCCTTTTCCGCAACCCATCTTTAGTCCTCTGAATAAGGTTGGAGACGTGAGACGCACCTGTAGGTTTGGTATGTGTCCCTGGCGGGCCATCTCGAACAGGGGCTGGCCGTTGAGGTGCAGCTGCTGCATGTGGCCCACGAAGCCAGGCAGGTCCCTCGCCGGGAAGTGGGGCCCCTCACGCGTCACGCCGCCCACGTGCACGGTGCGCACCTCCAGGGTCACGTGCTCGCCGCGGATCTCTGAGGGAATGCCGGCAAGTGGTCGCCACGAATGCACCGTCCATTCACGATGGCGGATGAAGAAAGAAGCTATCACAGAGGGATGTAGTCTAACGTAGTAATGCGTGTGTGAAGCTCTAACGAAGTGGACGGGGTTAAAACCTTGAAAGGGCGCAGGGACCTCTTTCAGCTGGAAGCATTCTGCTGTGACATTATCAGCAACAAGGATAAGTCAACTGCAGAACAAAGCCATCTTTCCAGTTGCCCCTCTCTTGTGTCATCCCCGGCCGCACCATCAGTGTAAACTTCCTAGCCTCACCACTCGATCTGAATACCCGTGGTCTTCGATCATCACTGATATTGTTTAATTTCACTCACTCAGCTTTCTGGATCGGAGTATGGAAACCAAGATGACACTTTGCAATGTGTGAGAGGGCCTGCCTCCAAACACTTTTTGTTATTTCCGGGACTCGGAAGGTATAATCGCGCAGATCCGACGAACGGGTGTGTACGGCTCGGCGCTCACCTCCCGTGGTGGTGTCAGAGTCCAGCTTGAGCTGAACCCGGTGTCCCCGGCGGTCCAGCTGGACGCTGTGCCAACGGTCGTCGTCCAGCGCCTGACCCACGTAGAAGATCTGCGCACGGGGGTATGAGTGCCCGTTATTTCGCGTACAGCTTCGCTAATCACCGTTCTGTACGCTGAGGGGATATACTTTGCTTCCGACAAGACACCGCATCTATTTTAGAGCACTCAGTGCGCGAACGGCAAACATACCGAGGAGGTGTGAAGCAGCTGCGCTGAACCTAACCTTTTGTGCCAGCTTAGCTTTCGTCGAAACACGGTGAGAGTATCGAGCCGGTTGTTCTACATTCTCAGTGGCAATGTGGCAGGATTTTTGAGCGTCAACACGCCTTGCCGTAGGGTGCACTACCGGCAAGGTTTGGTTTGGTTTATGGTTTATGGGGTTTAACGTCCCAAGGCAGCTCAGACTATGAAGGACGTCGTAGTGAAGGGCTGCGGAAATTTCGACGACGTTGGGTTCTTTAACGTGCACTGACATCGCACGGTACACGAGCCTCTAGAAATTTCGCCTCCATGGAAATTCGACCGGCGCGGCCGGGATCGGACCCGCGTCTTTCGGGTCAGCAGCCGAGTGCCATGACCACTGAGCCACCGCGGCGGCTGCACTACTGGCAAGGATCTAGCTACCGGCAATGATCTAACTACACGCGATGATTGCTTTTAAGATGTAAAAAATAGTGCGCGATGACAAACATGCGCCGCAAAGAGACAGTGCTGATCGCTGCTGTTTGGAACTTGTTTGGAACTTGGAACTTGCTGCGCTTAAGCCATCTAGGGTTTTTGCTTTTAACGGGGTATAATTTCCTAACCTCCTTTCAGTTTTTAACCGAGCGTTTGTTGTAAGCTTGTGCAAACATCAGAAGAAAAAAACACCTAGAAAAGGACTTTTTCGGTCTCGAAAAACTGCGCGAACCAATCATGCCAGCTTTAAATTCATACCGGAGTGGCCTCTTGTCCTAACGAAAAAGAACTGGACGCAGGCTCGGGTAGACATTGAATGCATCGTTCAGCCGTACTGCTGAGTACCTTTACTCAAGTTTTTTTCGTTCTTGACTGAGAGTCGAACTCTGTCACTATTAGTCAGCACTTGAGCGTTATTCTGCAATACTGAAGCTCTCAAGCCTCTAGAGCAGAGCCGACTATGCGCATCTTGTTAACATCAATATAATCTATTTTCACGAGCGATGAGTACACCTTGGCTACCTGAGGAATTGGACTGCGTACTTATAGACGCGAACTTCTATTGGCTTTAGGCAAACATTCTTTTCCATTCAATGCGTGACAGCAAAAAGGTTTCCCGTTTCTGAGCCGGCACGGCGCCTTTGCCCTTCAGGTTCTTTTCCTGTTACCAACGCACCCTGTTAAACTTCGCCTATAAATGACGGTGTAATGGGAGGCTCCTATAGGACTATATGTAGACACCTAGTTTTATTGCGTGTTTTCTTCTTTCAAATTATGATTTAGACATTAGAATACACGTACCCCGCGTGGTTTTCGCCTACGAGCGCTGAATAATATGTAATTCAATTTCTTCTTTCATGCTGTTTCGGTTTCATCAACCGAACGATGGCTGTGACGTGTCGTTGATGTTTAGGTCCCGTGAAGCTCGAAAAAAAACAAAACAAAAACGTCAGTATAAATGCTGACACACAGTTCTGGCTCACTGCAGCACTTAAACCAAGCCTGCTTCAATAGGTAGAATTACGACAACCGAGGTATCAGCAGTTGCCGTCTTTTTTTTTTTGAGTGCTTCACGTGACCTAAACATCAACTATACGTCAAAGCCATCGTTCGGTTGATGAAACCGAAATCGAAACGGCGTCAAGAAGAAATTCAATTATAAATTATTTAGCGGTCGTAGGCGAATACCCCAGGGTGGTCCGTGCATACCAAGATCTAGCGCGTCGTTTGAAATAAGAAAACACGTCAGCGAAAATTTGGTGTCTCTAGTCCTCTAATTAGCCGGCCGTTTGAGGTTCTTCAGGGGGCCCCTTGCTCCACCGAAATGCGGCAGCTGTGACAGAGGTGACATCGTGCCTCAGCAGAATGCACTGCGCTACCTTGTTTCCGTCGCCGAGGTTGTAGGCGACCTTGAGGCGAGCGTTCTCCAGCGACAGCACCAGGGCCGTGTGCAGCGCGGCATGGGCGTCGGAGGCGGCGGCCAGCAGCAGGCCCTGGCCCCGGGCCGACCGGAAGCGCAGCCGCAGGCGCTCGGCCTCGGAGCGCAGCGGCCGCGACAGCTGCACGCGGGCGAACTGCTCGCCGTTGAAGCGAACGCTGGTCGCCTCTGGAAAACAGGGAAACAGGACTCAGAAGGCCTCCTCTTTGAAAATGCGATACACTGATCGATCTAAATTGGGAGCCCTCCGACATATCTTCGTGTCAAAACGAACGGCTCAGGGCGGCTCACAAGTTGTGTGGGGTACTGCCGATAGCTGACGTACGCCTATGCCTGCAAGGAACATCTCCGTTAGCCGCCCCAAGGGTTGGTTGGTTGTTTTTAAGCATGAAATGCTTTTAGCTCCCGTTGTCGGCAGTGTGGTGACGTCACGCCGAGACCGAGAGCACTCATCCGGGCACTGAAATCCACTTAATTTCACTCATCCGGGCTCTGAAACGAGAACATCCGGCCACCGTACGAGACAACGAGATTTAACGAGACTCTCTAAGCCCTCCTACGGGACCGGCATACAAGCGCCGGTTGCTCTCCAAACGAGTCACAAAAAATAACTGCTGCCAGTTTCTTCTCAATGTTTATCAAGATATCAGTCGAGCTGTGCATTGATAACGCACGGAATTATAATTTCCGATTTCTAATAACGCGTGCAAAAAGCACATACATGCCACAATACACTTCGTTGTCATAAGTGATCTGTTCCACTCATCCGGGCACTGAAACGAGAGCATCCCGGCACCGTACGAGATTTAACTAGACTCTCTAAGCACTCCTACAGGACCGGCGTGCAAGCGCCGGTAGCTTCGCCCCGAACGGGTGGTGGCGTTCCTCCCTTCCTGTACGGTGCGGTTCGGGTGTCCACCGAGATTACAGAGAATTGCTGCGCCATTCCCTTTCCTCAAAAAGCGTTGCGTTCAAAGGGCAAGGCATCGCTCCGAACGGGTGGTGGCGTTCCTCCCTTCCTGTACGGTGCGGTTCGGGTGTCCACCGAGATGACAGAGAATTACTGCGCCATCCCCTTTCCTCAAAAAGCGTTGCGTTCAAAGAGCAAGGTATCGCCCCGAACGGGTGGTGGCGTTCCTCCCTTCCTGTACGGTGCGGTTCGGGTGTCCACCGAGATGACAGAGAATTACTGCGCCATCCCCTTTCCTCAAAAAGCGTTGCGTTCAAAGGGCAAGGCATCGCCCCGAACGGGTGGTGGCGTTCCTCCCTTCCTGTACGGTGCGGTTCGGGTGTCCACCGAGATGACAGAGAATTACTGCGCCATTCCCTTTCCTCAAAAGCCGCCGTGGTGGCTCAGTGGCTATGGTGCTCGGCTGCTGACCCGAAAGACGCGGGTTCGATCCCGGCTGCGGCGGTTGAATTTCTTTGGAGGAGAAATTCCAGGCCCGTGTACTGTGCGATGTCATTGCACGTTAAAGAACCCCAGGTGGTCGAAATTTCCGGAGCCCTTCACTACGGCGTCTCTCATAGCCTCAGTCGCTTTGGGACGTTAAACCCCATAAACCAAACCAAACCAAACCTTTCCTCAAAAAGCGTTGCGTTCAAAGGGCAAGGCATCGCGCCGAACGGGTGGTGGCGTTCCGTGCACTGTCTGGCAGCGCTACAACACGCTGTCGCGTTCCACTCCTAAAGGCGAAGCTTAAGCTTCATTATATAGCAGTTAATTAGTATTTAGTCATTAATCAGTAATTAATCACTAATTATTAATTTGTCATTACTTCGTCATCAATTATGTGTGACGTAATCCAGTGCTGACGTCACCAGTTTCACATAGGCAAAGTGGTGCGGAAAACGCTTTCGCCTCTACGCACTTTAGACAGTTCGAACGCGCTGCATATACATTCTTGTCAGGCCTGCGTCTCGTCGTGTCCGCGTACGCTTCGTGTTATGCCCGTAAACATTTCATGCTTACTCTACTCTCGGTTACGGGAGAGGCAGACTTTTTTTTTTTAGGAAAGGAAATGACACAGTATCTGTCTCACATATCTCGGTGGACACCTGAACCGCGCCCATTACAATTTTGCACTTATAAAGACACATAGCCTGATAGTGATCGATTATTCAGGTAATTAGTCTCCGTACACGAGGAGGTGTCATAACCTCCTCACATCTGTCTCACATATTTCGGTGGACATCCGAACCGCGCAGTAATGGAAGGGAGGAAGGTGGGAGTGAAATAAGAAAGAGAGAAAGAGGTGCCGTATTGGAGGTCTCCGGAATAATTTCGGCCACTTGGGGATCTTTAACGTGCACTGACATCGCACAGCGCACGGGCGCCTTTTGCGTTTCGCCTCCATCGAAACGCGGCCGCCGTGATTGGGTTCGAACCCGGGTACTCCGGCTCGGTGGACGAGTGCCTCAGCCACTGAGACACCGAGGCGGATGCCCCAAGGGGCCATTTATGGATTTCTTGTAACGTCCGCCGTGTTTGATTTTCTTTGTAATCGCTTTCTGTCATCCCTTTCAACCTCCTCACCAGTTCCCTCACGGAATGCTCAAGATTTCCTCATGGAAAGAGGACAGCCGCCCTTCCCTAGCTTCTTCCTGCTTCCTTCTTCAGTCTCCAACCTTCACTGATTTCTATATAGCGGCCCACATCATTTGCACCCTGGAACACAAGACTCCCATTTATTTGCAAGTGGTATTACCCGCCGTTGTGGCTCAGTGGTTAGAGCGCTCGGCTACCGAGCCGGAGTACCCGGGTTCGAACCCGACCACGGCGGCCGCGTTTCGATGGGGGGAGGAACGCAAAAGGCGCCCGTGTGCTGGGCGATGCAAATTGGTTGGTTGGTAACAACTTTATTCATAGTCCTGCAGAGCTTTCGCCGACGGGGCCTTAGGTCTCCCACGTGGGGACGTCGAGGCGCTGCCTCGCCGTCGCCTCGCGGGCCTGCTGGACGGCCCGGAGTTGGTCCCCGAAGCTGGGGCTGCGCAAGGCAGCGGCCAACCGCGGCGGGAGGGTTCCGCACGTGAAAGATTCCTAGGGGGCCGAAATTATTCCGGAGCCCTCAAATACAGCACCTATTTCTCTCTTTCTCTTTTTCTCCCTCTTCCTCCCTTCCCTTACGGCGCGGTTCCGGTGTCCACCGACGTGTGACAATTACTGCGCCACGTCCTTTCCTCAACAACCAGTATTGTTCCCTACTACCGTTACTGGATGGTCTTACGCTAGTCTTCTGCCTATTCAGTTGTCAACACAGAGCTTTTAACAAGACGATGTCTCCAGGATTTAAGTAGACAACCCATCGGCTGGGATTGTTATGCACAGATGCCACGCATGTAATTTTTCTGGTTTCATGAGAGAGCTTTTTTTGTGAGTGCGAACTTTGACTTGCAGACTAACGCAAAATGTGAAATGTTCAAATTTCGCACGCTCCACGTACTGAACGATGGGAAATTGGGAAAAGAATTCGCAATTTGCCCTGAGACTTTCAGTGCAGCTACGAGCGTTCCTAGGAATAGCACTGATCCTGTAGTCACACACCCGACGGCTCCATCGGCGGTCAGGTATGATGTGACTCCTTTTGAGATTAAAGTCAGAACTGCGCACGAAGTAGTAATATTATGAGAGAGAGAGATTCGTCCGATCATTTGTCGCACCTTGGTGGAGGAGGTTTCACAACTAAGCATCACGACGGTCGCCGAACAGTGTGAACAAGACGCGTTCGCAACACCATCATCCCCCGTGACGTGCACATCCTGCACACCGACGCCAGCGCATACCCGAACTGATCGATTGATTGGTTCAATGAATGAATGAACAAATTAAGTTATTTATTAATTAATTAAAAACTTTTCTTCTATCAGAAAAGACGTTGCTCCCCGCCCCCGGCATGCAGGCCTGGGAGATGTGGAGTTGCGCGTCGGCAGTTAGAGGTTAGCTGGCAGTCCTCGACTGGTAGCGGCCTCTTCCGCCAGATGGATGGCGGTGGGCTGGAGCTCAGGGTCCGGACTTCTTAGCAGGGTCTCCCAGGCTTCTCTACTATCAATATTTTTGCCTACTCCGGGAGAATTTGGGCACTCCCAAATTAGGCCGAGAATACCCGGGATCGAACCCGACCGCGGCGGCCGCGTTTCGATGGAGGCGGAACTCAAAAGGCGCCCGTGTGCTGTGCGATGTCAGTGCACGTTAAAGAACCCCAGGTAGTATAAATTATTCTGGAGACTTTCACTACGGCACCTATTTCTTCCTTTCTTCTTTCACTCCCCCAGACAGTTTTTACTTTGGGACCTCCTACTGTACTAACTTTTTTTATGAAACTTATAACTCATTTGTATTTCGTTTTAATAAATCTTCAAACCTTCAAACTTCCTCCTTTATCCCTTCCCTTACGGCACGGTTCAGGTGTCCGCCGAGATATGTGAGACAGATACTTCGCCATTTCCTTTCTCAAAAACCAATTTTCAATTCTTATTACTAAAACCACGGTCAACCAAGGTTTCGCACGATTAAAGGTCGTTTCGTGGCCAAAGAAGAATGATGAGCAGTTGTTCTCACCCTTGGCGCACACGGGCCCCGTGAATGGGGTGTGGTCGCAGTCGCAGATGAAGCGGTTCCATCCCTCGACGCAGCGGCCCCCGTGCAGGCAGGGCTGCGAGGCGCACGGGGGCGGTCCCGACGACCGGTGGCACGAGGCGCGCACGGCGCCCGAGTCCTGGCGCTGCGCGTACGAGGCGAGGTCGACGGCGCCCCCTCCGACCACCAGGTCCCGGAGGCAGCCTACGAAGCCCAGCCGCAGGGAGCCCGACCACAGCGACGACGGCAGCGGGGCGTCGTCCCGAGCCGTTGTGCCCACGCCGCCCACGAAGAGCGGACCTTCCACGTCCAGCTGCTTGGAGTTGCCTGCGACAGTTTGCGCTCTAAACACCGATACGCCTATATGGGAGTAAAAAAGGGAGTAAGGCGTCGCCTAGCACACCTTCTATAAAAGAGTGCGCTAGAGGGCAGTTTAGTCCCTTTTTACTCCTTTACGCCCTGATGGGAGTAAAAAGGGAGTAAGGTGGCTTTCAGCACACCTTTGGCTGAGTGGTTATGGTGCTCGGCTGCTGACCCGAAAGACGCGGGTTCGATCCCGGCCGCGGCGGCTGAATTTCTTTGGAGGAGAAATTCTAGAGGCCCGTGTACTGTGCGATGTCAGTGCACGTTAAAGAAACCCAGGTGGTCGAAATTTTCGGAACCCTCCAATACGGCATCTCTCACAGCCTGAGTCGCTTTCGGTCGTTAAAAACCAAACCAAACTTTTATGAAAGGGAGTGCACTAGAAAACAGATTACTCCCTCTTTACTCCTTTCCGTTCGTAGTGTAGCCTTGTTTTGTTAACGGTATATCGGGAAAGAAAAATGGCCTCTGGAAACGTTAAGTGTATCGGATAACAAACGAATTAATAATACCCTAGCAGAAGTGAAAAGGAGGTAATGAATTTGGCCGGGACATAATGTGCGGGAAACACACAGTCGATCATCAGTTATGGCAACAGAGTGGACACCATGCAAAGGGAAATGTCGCTGGGGGAAGCAGAGAGCCTCTGGTGGGGAGTGTCGAGGTACAGGAGCAGCAAATTTACTAAGGTGGGAGTGGCTTCTCCTGACAGAGAACAGGGCTAATTGGAGACGAATCGGTAGCGGTTTTGTTCCGAAGTTGATGTAGTTGGCAGCGCTTGGGGAAAAAGGGAAGTGTGCAGGTCTTCCTCGCCAATACATGAGCCGATACCTATTAGATGAGTACAAATAGCCCTGCATACGTCTCTTATGCAGTCATTCTTATTGTGTGCACAGAAGGAGACGCCTTTAATCGAGAGTCTTTAATCTGAGCGGCGTTGTCAGTGTCGTCTAAAAGATGGATATTACGCCGCCTCCGGAGAACATGTGTGGGCTTTTGCGACAGTTCTTTGTCCTACCCCTTTGCCTCGCTGTCACTCGAGGTCCCTCGAGCGACTGCGTGCATACTGCTAAGTCATATCGAATACTATCGTTGCTGTACATCATTCGAGAATCTCTCCTTCGCGATTGTAGTAAGTGATGTTGCGGCTTAAAATGAGACGAGGTGATCCAGTACAATCCTCTGTTTTAGTCATTCCAAAAGAGGACGGGGACAGTAATGCAGTGTTCGCCTCCAACTGAGCTTTGTGGAAGCTTGGAAGCTTGTACAACCACCACATGTTTTAACTGCCGCTCTTGCTTACTCGCACGTGTGTACTGGTTAAACGCCAGTCCAAGTGGACCGAGTACTGAACGCATCGCGGTTTCCATGTGCTCTTCACTCTGCATATAGTCACTGCATAATTCTCTTCTAAACCATTTCCGCAATGATTCCTGACTTTGTCCTTGTTATCCTTGTCGTAATGGTACTCGGACCCGCTTACATATTCGCACTGTCATGCACTTCACAATTCGTAATTCCAGCACTTATTTTGGCGGTCGCCGAGATTTAATACAAACACAAGGCTTCTCGAGCTATACTCTTCGCGTCCTGGCCTTGCGTATGTTTCGGCCTTCGTTGTGGCCCGATTTTCTCGACATATCTCCGTGCGAAGAATATGCACGTGACGTTTACGTCACGTCCAGCGTGCACGGCGCCGTCTTTCGGCTGTCCTGGGCTCCCGGCACTGCTCTAGGCATCCCTCACAAAATGCGGCGGGTGCAGAGGTAGCCAGACCTCTTAAATCACACTGACTTCAAACTCTCACTCAGCTCCGACATTTTTTTTCCCTATGGTCTGGCTCGTTGTTCGGTGTTTAAAATTTCTAGGTTAGGAGATTGTCAGAGCACCTATGGCCGTGAAATTAATTCCTCGTGGTTAAACAAAGCGCTGAAGACGGTACCGATGGTTGACGGAAGGGCCTACTGGTGGCGCCTCTATCTGCTGCAGCCTTTTGTAGAAACTGACTGAAGGAGAGATCCGTATACTGAAGGGGAGTTTCGTAACTACAGTACGATTAAAGCGCTTTCTTTAGAGGATCCGATGGTAGTATTATATTCACCTGGCGCAACAAAGTCGGTGACGACCTCGTCGACGGTGAGCGTTCCCGCGCGGCCCGTGCGCGCCACCTGCACCTGGTGCCAGTGGCCGTCGTCCAGGCGCCGCTCGCTGCGCACCTGAGGACGAGGTATATGGCAGATATATATATATATATATATATATATATATATATATATATATATATATATATATACACACACATTAAACAGAGCGATAACTACATCTATTATACGGCATTGCACCGATTTTACTGTTCCCTCTAATGTAACACACACGCGCGCGCGTGCGTAAGCACATTTGGGCGGAGCCTGGCTACGATAGAGTACACAACCTCTTACTCGTCCAAATTCATTTCCAAGCCCTTCTCGGAGATATACCCAACAGTTCTGGACGGAAGCAATTTTGAACGGGAAAAATTTTATGATTGCAATTTCTTCATATATTGTAGATTTCACTATAACAATCTATATATCCTCAGATATTTCTTGCTATTAACGTTTTTTCTATCATCGAAACCGTTCTTCATTGGTTTCCTATGGCAGTCCTAACTGCTCGATGCGAGCGATGGAAGCACTATAAAAGATTTTCCTACATATCGGAAGAATGGATCATTACCTTCAGTATTTCTATACCAGTATTTTGAAGTTTTCCAATATTCAAAGTTTATAGTCCAAGAATGTTGGACATGGAAACGTCAATATTTAATGCATTACTGCCATCTCTCTGAACAAGTTACCTTACGAATGATACCGCAGCCTCCATAAGCATGAGGTATAAATTTATTTAACAGATACAGATTTTCCTGCAGACTTGACTATCTCTACTGGGCTTTAAGAGTGCTTTCTTGGGGTTATGACCACGATGACCATAACCCCTTCCTCAGACGACGCTTGAAAAAGGAACCGATGCGGCAAGAAAATAAACGTAATAAAATCAGTTTCTACAGGAATCCTAAAAATCGGACACCGCGCACGCATATCGTTTGAGTCGGACACCTAACGTACGTAACCTTATCACTGGCACATCATCGGCAGCAAACGAGAAGCCATAAGGTTCAGACTGGTTGTATGCGCACTCTCTTGCTGTTATTTCTTCAGCGAACATTCCTGTTCCGTACGAAGTTTAAATGCTGAGTCAACATGGCTCAGCCGTGCTTCCCAAGATTTGCTCCGCTTAAGTCTCCGTTCGGAGGTGCGTCTCAAAACTTTGTGAAGAGAGTCTCATAGCGGGACGGGGAGATAATTCCCTGTGAGCGTACCTTGACAGGTCCCGACCCTAGGTCCACGACCAGGTGCAGGCGGCCCTCGAGCAGCTCGAGGGCGATGAGGTCCCCCTGGGCTCCGCTGGCATACAGCACCAGCCCGTCGGGCTCCACGGTGCGAAGGCGCACGGAGAAGGCGCCCGCGTTGCGCGGGTCTTCCCAGCTGGGTAACGCCTGCATGCACAGAGAGGCCATCGCCGTTGTTAGTCCTAGGGTATACAGTCTTCTAGATCACTGTAATCAGGGTACATAGAATTCATGAATGATGTTGCCTCTAGGCCCAGCTGAGACAGGGAAAATGGGAAACGACTGCCAGTGTTATGGAGCTCAGGAACATAAACACTTGAGTGCAGTGGGGTCGTGCGGGGACCCTGAGGCGTGCCCTGAATTCCTCTTCAAATAAAGTTTTTCGCTCTCTCTCTCAGTGGGATCCACTATTGAGGCGTGACCGTTGGTACAGAATAGGATACAATTGAAAAGTTGGCGTCAGGCCTAGATGGGAGAGGGGAAGGGGGTCAGGATGAAGTGTGGACTACCTTCGTGCCCCATAGTTATGAAAGGAAAAGGACCGCCTTCCAGCCAATGGCGTCCGTCGATTTCCATGACTCTGCTAGCGTGACAATGCTGGAGTGGCGCCACAATGCAGAAAGGGGTCTATCCCCGACCACAAAGGGAAGGGATTATCCCCTTTCATGAACTACTTCCTGCTTTGTCGCACTAGCAGAGTCATGAGAATCTGCCGACGCCATTGGATGGAAGCGGGTCCTTTGACGGGGGAAAAGCCGCTGCGTTCTTAGCTTGTATCCGATTATGTTGCGACAATTTAGGGATGGGAATATCCCCTACAGTGCAGGGAGGGGATTATATCCCCTTCCATTCGCAGATGCCTGCATTGTGAAGCAATCAGGCTGATAAGAATCGGCCGACGCCACTGGCTGGAAGCGGGTCCTCTGACGGGGAAAAGCCGCTTCGTCCTTGAGTTGTATCCTACTATAGCCGCGTTGCGCCTACGGGACAGATTAGGAAGGATTCGCTGTGCGGCCCCGCGTGGTAAGCCCCAAGTTAAGCATCTTTCTGACACTCGTCGCCGTTGTTTCGTGGTTGCCCTAGGAGAGAAGCCTATCACTCACGAGGAAAGAATCCCTGGTGGTGAAGGTGACTGGGTCTGCGGCGTCGACCTCCTGGCACACGAAGTGGATGTTGCCACGCGCCTGCACCAGCCGGTTGCCCGAGCGAGCCAGGTCGATCAGGTCCAGCTGCAGACTGTCGGCCACCAGCTCAACCTGTAACGAGAGAGGTCTTGAGAACAGGCTCCTATACTAGGACTAGGCTCCTGGACGAAACTGACGATACCCTAGCGCCTATTTTGTAAGGATTCAGTCCATGAGTCATAATTTTGCTTCCCGGCTGCTAGCTCCGAACCTCTGACTTCAGCACTGAAGCCGGCAAATTACGATGCTTGTTAATTGTAAGTCGCCACTCAAGACGTCACAAGGTCGCGACTGTCAACAGTAGAATGGCAAAAGACTAGAGCCACAATGCAATTGTTACAAAATACAGCCCCGGGGCCGTACTCTACAGGCATTCCTTATCCATTTTCCATTCCAGATCCATTTTGGTTTGGTTTATGGGGTTTAACGTCCCAAAGCGACTGAGGCTATGAGAGACGCCGTAGTGGAGGGCTCCGGAAATTTCGACCACCTGGGGTTCTTTAACGTGCACTGACATCGCACAGTACACGGGCCTCGAATTTCTCCTCCAAAGAAATTCAACCGCCGCGGCCGGGATCGAACCCACGTCTTTCGGGCCAGCAGCCGAGCACCATAGCCACTGAGCCACCGCGGCGGCTATAGATATATAGATCCATTTTGTCCTCTGGCATTGGTCACTATTGTTCAGTGACATAGCCGCGGATTTCAAGCGTCCGTTCTCACTGGCGGCTGCACCTCATCATTGGTTGCATATTGGAGTCAATGGTGAGCCGGTGCATGCGATGAGCGGCGAAGGCGATCGTCGTTGTGGGCACCCGCTGCCTCGTGATTTCCGTGATTGAACACTTGCTGCTTTCATCTGATGCTGCCGTGGCTCTGACGTCACGCCAAATGAAATGGATAATGGCTCTTTATAGAATACGGCTCCTGGGGCCGTTTTCTGCAAGCTGCCCATTTTCCATTGCCCATTTCGCATCCATTAACTTCTTTGTTATTGGTCACTCAGATACCCGCGGCTTATAGCGTTTGTGGAAAGCGACCCAGCCATTGGGTGGCTGCCGACCGGGCCTCATAATTAATTGGCTGTATATCGCCTGCTGTTGACATCGCGCTGCTATGCACCTCACCATTGACTGCATGTCGCAGCTCACGGACGCTAGAGAGCCGCGGTCATATTTGAGTGACCAATGACAGAGGACCAAACGGACGCCAAATGAAATGGATAATGGCTCTGTGTAGAATACGGCTCCTGGTCTCGTTTTCTTGAAGCAACACAAAAGTACTAGATAAGGAAGAGAATAGAGGATAACCGGTGAGCCCTGTGCTTTATTTTTGTACTCGCATAATGACAGAATTTTCCACTCTTTGGCAGGTCATGCCATCGCGGGATGGCAATGGGACTAGATATCCCTCTGTTTCCGTTGAGCTCAGCGTGTTCCCTTGACGCCACTTTGAGCACCTAAAAGAAGTAGCCTCGGACGTGGCCTTGTGCGCCTTACTTTAGGGAGAGGTGGCGCTGACCTTGCGTAGACAGCCGACGAAGTTTGGTTTCTTGGGTCCCGGCAGCGGGGCGTCGGCGCCGCCCACGAACAGCTCGCTGCTCGCCAGGAAGGAGAAGGCACCCGCCGTCGAGCCCCGCTCCGTGTACACGCCGTCCGCCGTGATGGACAGCTGCGCAAGTCGGTCACCCTGAGCTCCCCAGGTTTGCTTTCGGGCCGACGTCCGCACGATGTTATAGGTGGGACCTTTACGACTAATTACTACACAATACGCTGCCAAGAAAGCGTCAGCAGTGCAGTAACTTTAGGAATTGTTACACTCGCACTTTATGTTTTCTTATTTTAATTACACACTCGCGGCAGTGAGTTCATCTGTTTTTAGGCGTCTACAAGTGGCTTATGACTCAGTCTGCGGACAGAAAGGGAGCCCCGCAAACATTTTTCTTTCGCTTGGGGTGAAGGATTGATATCGGTGGAGCCCGTATACCTCTCATCTCAAAGGAGGGTTCGGTAGCAAAGTTACCTGGGCCCCATTACTGCATATGGGACGTTTTCGGGACATTCGGAACACTGTGGCGCTTCGAGGTCCACATGAGTCTTTTAAGTGCAGACCATCGGTACAGCAATCTCATGAGTCATCAGATGAACTCCGGGGTTTCGATGACGGCATCCTACACCGACAGTGACGCCGCTTATCCCGTAGCATGTTCCTCTTAGAGCTGAGTACCTCTACAAAGAAAAAGCTCCGAGAGCCTATACGGCTGTCGAGGCTCTTATACGACATAGCTGCCGAAGAGGCCCCACAGCGTCCCAAGAAGTGTGTCCAGCACAGCAAGGGGCACTACTCACGTGGTAGAAGCTGGTGGTCTTGGTCATGTGGCGCACCTTGCGGTGCACCACCACCCGGTGCCACTGGTTGTCGTCGAAGCGCACCCTGGCGGGGCGCACGCTCTTCTCCAGTGCGCCGGCGCCCAGCACGACGGAGAGCAGCAGGCCGCCGTCCCGCAGCGACAGCTGCATGTAGTCCCCGCCGCGGCCGCTGTGCCACAGCAGCGCGCTCGACTGGCGCGTCTTGAACAGCAGCGACACCTACATGGAATGCAGAGGATTGGCAGTGTCCGTCGCCCTAACTGTGCCGAGTTGGTGTCCCCATTCTGTATTCGTGTCTAGAGAGATGCGAGGGACCCCTGGCGCCGAGTGACAGGATGCTCTTTAGCATCTTCACGAGACCGCGTCAGCAAGGTCATGAGGCACATGCACACTTGCGAACGCAAGCAACTGACACAAAGCAGCACTTTTGAGGATTGCCTGGCGATAAGGAATTTGCCGTCGAGGCCGAGGACAAAGAGAATTCACACAAAGGCATTGCTTCTACATGCACATGTGTACAGCTAAGTGCAAGTTTGATAGATTTGTAAGGCATGATTTGGAGGTGGGCTTAGCGCGAGAGGGACAATGACATGAGAGCGACACAGGATGAGCGCTAACTTGCAACTCAAAGAATTGGAAGCGAGCTGACGTGCTGGAGTAATCAAAGCGCTCGAGCTGTGTCCCTCTCATGTCCTAGTCCCTCTCGTGCTATGCCCCCCTCCAAAACATGTGTATAGCTTTATAGTGCCAACAGCTAGCGCTAGTGTCATAACGCCAACAGCAGGAGTCTTAGCGCCACGCAGAGCGCGAAGTTAGCGATCAAACGTCAACTGGCGGCGATAATTCCTGGGTGGAAGTGTGCACGCTTCTCCGAGTGAGTGATCGATGTTTCAACGCAAAACCATCACGGACCATAGTTAGCGGGGCGTTCGGGCCTGCTGCCACACATCGTGCTGCAATGTGCATGCATCCGGTGCCTTCGTCACTGACCTGGTCCGAGCCGCTGATGACGGGCGCCCGGCTCGACTCGAGCGACAGGAATTCGTGGCCCCGGAAAGTGGCCTCCGATGGTTGTTTTTCTGCGTGCACAAATGGGAGGAGGATCGAGACCGTTTATATTTGCCTCGTCATGTATCTGGCAGGCTACACGGGTAGGTAAACATGAAACATGGTGTGAAGACATTCACATTCACAAGATTTTTTAAAGGGAGCACATGAAGTCCCGTGGCTGTCTGAAAAGACAGACTTGTCTTCGCCGCATGCACCGCTGTGGCCCGCACCGCTGTGGGCGTTCGGGCACAGGAGACCACGAAAGAAGTGGTAGCGTTTTAACGCAGTTAAGCCCAGTATACATGCAGTATGTGTTCATTCTTCGCCTCTTCTTTCTGACATCTGCCATGTGCACGGGACCGCGTTTCTCGCTCTTCATCTTCACACCCACTCCCCACCCGACGGCAGCTGGCACGACGCCCTCCTCCCTTTGGCTACAGATGGCACGACGCTCCTCCGAACTAACCCGAGCTTACCCGAGCTACTCCGAGGCTTCACACAAGATTCTTGGCTGTGTTAAGTAGTGTTTTCGCACTAAAAGAGGCAGGCATGGACTCACCCTGGTCACAGAAGGCGCCCTCGTAGTCCAGGCCCCGGCAGTCGCACACGGGACCCGTGTCTGTGCTGATACAGCTGCCACCGTGTTGGCAGGGGTCGCGCTGCTCGCACGCCTCGTCGCTCCGCAGCCGGACGCCCTTGAAGCCTGCGCAGTGGGTTTAACCCTTATAAAAATGGTCTTTAGACAGTCTATAGACTTCTTATAGACTCCATTACCTTCCTATAAATATTTCTTTTTCTCTATTTGTAGTCTATAGATTGTCTATAGTCAAAAGTCTAGTAAAAGTGTATGGCCATAAATCTATAGATTTTTCATAGACTGTCTATGGCATTTGTATTACCTATAGACTGTTCTCTAGGATTTGTCTATAGAGAGTCTATCGACTTTATAGACAGAAGTCGACGGACAGTCTATAGACTGTCTAAAAAATTCTGGCAGGGAAGAGCTCCTTTGTGGACTCGCGGCACTCTCGCAGCGTTACAGTTGCGCGCTGTGCTAGAAAGTTCTGCACCTTTTCGTTTTCATCCCACTGCTTCCGCGGGTTTCGATAAGCCCCACAAGGCTACAAATACTCGGCCCGGATTATTCGCAGCGTAACGCATGCGCCGTCTTTGTTTAAAGTTGTTCTACGTCAGGCTCGCAAGGTTCCTACGCAGTGCTTCATATCCCGCGGGCGCCGCGTTTGGTCGACAGGCTGTGACAGTGCTGCGCTGCATGCGGAACATACAGCGGCATCTGCATATGGGGGACCTTTTCCGCAATAAAGTGCTTCGGCATTGTAATATATCATAAATGAAAGCTTATTCACCGTTTGACCGCATGTGAATGCTGTCCAGCTGAGATGAGGGGAAGGCGCTTTTAAGAACTCATCTTTGCGGTCGTTTATTTCAATCAGGGCTAACCCATGTGGAGTCTGATGAGTTTGGATGTTTTTATAGCGGCCATTCCTCACGTTTAGACTCTTGTTTGTTTGGACTACTTTGCCACAAAGCCTGCCTATTAGCCTGTGGGGCCATGCGTGTTTATATATATATCGCGTATGTACCGTAATTTTCTGGCATTGTGTTTACCGCGAATGGCGGTTAGAAGTGTCCAGTAGCTAGTTCTTATCCTTTTCTTCCTGTCTCCACTCCGGATTAGCCAAATCGGAATTCGCTCCAGGTCAAAATCTCAATACCCTTTCCCTGCTCTGTCATTCCAAATGGAAGTGATGCGTGCAGACCATTCCTTAGTGATCACTAAATTTCTTAATGAGCCGACCACACCATCGCTCATTGTCCCTTGCAGGCAACTTATAGGAACCTGGCTGGGGCAGTGCAGCAGCAGCGGCCCCAACGCTCCTCCGCTCTGCTCACCGATGGGCTCCTGCCTCTTGGGCGGCCGTCCCTGCTCGGAGGCGTAGACCACGTTGCGCACGGCTCCGCGCAGCCTCGGCTCGAAGAACACGGTGGGCAGGGACAGGGCGGCCAGCTTGGCGCCGTACCACGAGGGCACGCCGCCCAGGTAGACGAAGCTGTTGCTCGACTCGTTGCCCATGTGCAGGTCGCCGCCGGGGTCGACGCTGCCGCTGTCCGCCTGGTCGTCGACGCGCAGCCGCGTCTCGGCCCTGCGCCAACACACACGAGACCCTTCCATGTTGTGTCAGAGCCATTGGCCCTTCTCTGAGTGCACAGAAAGAGAACGACTCCATTCGAAGGACCACCCTCTAAACGCCACTTGATGGGTACAGTATTTGCCAAAAGTAACCAGGCTGTACGATTTGCTTCGCAGTTGTATATTAAAGTTATTATACCAGCCCTCAAGCTCTAAATCTCTGTATGGTAAGAAAAACCCCTGTTCTCACCTTCAAAGAACTTTTTGATCTTTAGGGAAGCCGTGAGGGCTCTACTCTGCGAATGAGAAGAGAACCCTCAGCCTGGTTACTTTTGGCAAAGACTGTATACACGTGGTTGGTCAAGGCATGTTGGGCTCACTAGACGTTTATGGTAAGCCAACTATTATTGGTAGTAGCATGGGCTTTTTTATGTTCGACGAAGAGAAAGGGGGGGGGGGGGGGTGCACAGAACGAGATGAAGGCACAACACAGAGCGCGAACTTGCGACTGGTTTTAATGAACGAAACGGGTGTTCTTGTATACACAAGACGTGAGCGTCGTCAGAGGCACTTAAAGAAGAGAAAATACTGCTGACAGCAATCGTACTACGCAATGTGTACTTTGTTAGGTACGCATCACACGTGGTTGGTCACGGCATGTTGGGCTCACGGGATGTTTATGGTAAGCCAACCATTATTGGTAGTAGTATGGGCTTTTTTTACGTTCCACGAAGAAGGAGACCGAGGGTAGTGATTCTCAGCTAGAAAGGCACAACATGCCGCCACTAGAGAGTTCTGCCAATGACCCTGTCGACCGAAACCATGGTTTATGGCACGCCGAATCGTGCCATAAAGATTACCAAGTTTGGCGGTGTGATTTGTGCGGTAGGACGATTCGAGAAGGACAGTCCTTGCCAGGCAGCCCGAAGTTTACGGAGAGTTGTATATTAAGAGTTGTGCGCGCCTCCATTTACGCGCAGAACTCAAGCGCGCGTTGTACTCTGAGAGCTTGAAGTTATGTTCGCTACGGATGAAAAGCTCGAAACGGTCTGGCACCCGCGGAAGCGACCTTAACGAACTTTCCTAAGGACGTCCTTAGCTGAGGTTGCTTGTTTGGTAATTAACTCTTTTCCCCTCTTTATACATTGTCAAGTAATGCAGTATAAAACAAAGCATACTCTCAAGTTTCAGCGCCGTGCTTCTGCATGAGCTGAATGGGAGTGTGCTGAAGGTTAGGCAAATCAACGATTTTAATGCGAAAGCGTTTCTTGGAGCATCAGTGGCGTTCCTCCGACAAGACAGGTCCATAGCCAATCCAACACTAGCCACATAGCAATCCATGCATTGGCTGAACTGGTTACAGTCGTTTCACTAATGAGTCTTAAGTGAAAAATGAAAACTCAAATAAAAAGAGAAACAAAAAATAAAACATGTATATAAATAATACAAATAAAAACTGAAAAGAACAAAAGAAAGTAAACGATATCACAATGTATAAAAACGAAACTAACACACAGCAAGAACAAAAAAATAGGACAAAAATAACGACCACAAAGAAAAAATGGAGGGAGAAAGGGAGGACAAGGAAAGGCTTTCGTATTTCTGCTCTTAAGCAGACTTAAGTGAAATATCCTGTAATTTTTTTTTGACATGAACCCGATAATCGCATCCCTGCACTGAATAATACCGGTCATCTGTTGGAGCAGTAACAGCGCGCGAAGCGTCTTGAAATTCTCTTTACTGACGCAACTGGTGTTGACCGGTTCAGGAGAGTGATGGCGCCCCAAGTAGTGCAAGTAATTGGCCCAATATTGCAAATGGATGCTTTCACTGTGGTCCTTTGTAGAACCGGCCTTCGCCAATACATTTCCAGTTCTGGGCCCATTACCTGCGCTGCTTGGGGCGCTAGCGTCCTTGATGCACGTACCCATTTCTCAGTAGCTCGGCGCGGTGCCAGGCGCCGTCGTGCAGGTTTCGGCCGGCACTCAGCAGGAAGGGCGCCTCATCCTCAGGCGGTGGCCTGCTGCCGCCGTGGCCCAGGCTCAGCCGAAGCCTGCATGGCCCACACGCACGCTTTCAGGCTTCGTTCCGGGCTCCTCTCTGGACCGTTAGTTCGCGGTATACTATGTGCACAGCATGAATCCAGTGTGTGCGGGTTGCCTTATGAAATAAATTGGAATCGGCCATCATCACTATCCCGTAAATATAGGGGCTTCTGTAACTGATCTCTGATCAGCGAAATCCAGGGCGTAACCAAATTTCCTAACCTCGTCCCCTTGGCTGACTGTGCCTACTCCGGCTACACATAATTTCCGATGGAATCCACTTTCTCAACCAACGCAAACCACCAGCGACCTGTCCAAATACACTCTTTGACTTCCGTTTGCACAAACATCAAGCGACGAGGCTGTACTCAGCAGCTCTACCTGCATTCAAGAGCATGGGGATGATCATGAATGCGCCACAACGACATCATTCTCTCCTCATTTATTCTCTTTCTTCCTTTGCTCTGCGTGTATTTAGTCGCGGCTGACTACCAGCTAGCTACCGCGCGCGCACAGGCGCGGTGTTGTGGCCCCACCTGAGCGTTCCTTCCACGAGCTTGAGTTCTACGAAGTCCCCGTGGCCTCCGTCGTCGGCGTACAGCAGCAGCCCGCTGGGCTCCTGCGTCTGGAAGTCCAGGCTGAGCGTCGCCTGGGGTCCCGCCTGCCAGCGCCGCAGCTGCGCGTACGAGCTGCTCGAGCCCTCCAGCACCACGGCCGAAGGGCCCAGGGGTCCCTCGGGCAGCGACGGGGAGCCCTGTGGAGGGTGACGCTGCTGTTGGTTTCGGCTATCTCGTTCGCTCACGCATTTATTCGCTGACTCACTCATTCGCTCCTACTCACTACTTCACTCTTGAGCACTCACTGATAATATACTGTCCGGCACTCACTAATTAATTCATTCTCCATCACTCACACGTTCACTCCCTATCTCACTCACCCACCCACCCACCCACACACCCACTCACTCACTCACTCACTCACTCACTCACTCACTCACTCACTCACTCACTCACTCACTCACTCACCCACCCACCCACCCACCCACCTACCCACTCACTCACTCACTCACTCACTCACTCACTCACTCACTCACTCACTCACTCACTCACTCACTCACTCACTCACTCACTCACTCTCATGATTCCTCTTCTTCAGTAGAGGGTAGCCAGCCAGAGCACCCTCCTGGTTAACATTCCTGCCTTCCCTCTCTATCTCTCTATCTCTCGCTCACTGAGGCGTTAGCTGATTCACTTGCTTGTTGGTTCACTTACAGATAACTTTTAGTTGTTTTTTTTTCATTATCTCACCGAGTACGTTAAAGGGCAACTGATGAGGTTTGGAATTCGACGAGCTTCAAGAGGCAGACAGTGTGAAGCTTGGAGGTAAAGCATGCCAAGTCCTCTTGGGCTAGCGTTCGAAATGGTGGCGTAATCGCCGATTGAAATCGCGAGGGCCCTCTATCTTCTCCGCAGCGCACAGTGCCAAGTTGGGGGGCGCATGATGACGTCATATACGGTACCAGTAGATTTCTGACGCATAAGCTCTTGCTTTGAAGGAAGAAAGCCAACGCCACCGAAGGCAAAGACCACCGAGCGTTGTTTGACAGCATCCAACGACGCATGACAGGGTGTGGTTGACGGCAGCAGAAATTTGAAATCTTATCGTCCCTGACGTCGCACTGAGCTTCGCCGAACTCCTCTTGTGCTATGAGGAGAAGCCTACATTTTATTTGTAGATGACGTCATTTTGAATGCTAGCGGGGAAAAAAAACACGGCGTGCCTTACCTACAGCTTATATACATTTGAAGCCTTGAATATCGTGGAATTCTCAAAACGTGTTGCAGTTTGCCTTTAAAGAGAAGCTGGAAGCATGTTACTTAAACCTGTTACTTAGTACAGCACAGCACAGCACAGCATAGCACAGTACAGTAAAGTACAGTACAGTACAGTACAGTACAGCACAGCACAGCACAGCACAGTACAGTACAGTACAGTACAGTACAGCACAGCACAGCACAGTACAGTACAGTACAGTACAGTACAGTACAGCACAGCACAGCACAGCACAGCACAGTACAGTACAGTACAGTACAGTACAGTACAGTACAGTGCAGTACAGTACAGCACAGTACAGTACAACACAGCACAGTACAGTACAGTACAGCACTCTAACAGAACAGAACAGTACAGTACACTACATTACAGTACACTACAGTGTAGTACAGTAACAGAACAGTACAGTAGAGCTACGAGAAAGGAGAGACAGCTGACCCACCTGGGCATCAAGGAGGGGTATCGTCGCAGCAGCTATTAGCAGCAGGGGTAGAGGACCCAGGGCGCGGAACTGGGCAGCCATCGTCGTCGCTACGGCCACCAGACCGCGCTGGCTGCGAGGCAAGAGTAAAAGCGCGTGAAGCAAATGTCAAACTTTCAAGGCACCGTCACAGCGAAATAAAGATTCTGTAGGTGCTGAGTCAGTGAGCTGCTAGGCCTGTGCCTTTTAGTTCACAAAGAGGTCTAAGTGCCTATAAATGAGGCAGGTACCCTGTTAAGCTCGAATAATATAAGTCCTGCTGTTCACGTTCGGAACAATTACTGAACCATTCAAACAATTTCAACAAGTACTGAACAATTTGGAATATTCGGTAACATATAGCCTCTGGGAGCAGATGCAGGGAATGAGAAAAAGCCAATTAAATCGAAGAATGCCATTCTGACTGATCCGCGTTTCATGCTAGGAATAAAGAAGCGCAAAATAAACTTCTCTATGTCATACAGACACGTGGGCAAATAGTCACGATAATCGGCGGGTTATCATGAAGTTATTCATTCGTGCACAAAGTACACTTTTTTTTTTACTAGTAAATGTCAAAACAACAGAATTATCAACTATCGAGTGCCATTTATGTCGTTATTCTTTTCTTTCTACTCCTAGAACTCTACCATACATTGCTCTGACAAGCAATGTGATCCCGAGAACTAATATTAAGCATGCATGTCCAGCGAATAATCGCTTGATAGCCTTTCGCGAAGGGCTACATTTTGTTAATCACGCTGATTCTATAGCTTCAGTCTGACTCACGTGAGACCTGTCTCAGGATAGCGTATTTTCAGTCGCAGTGGCAGGAAAAAAAGATTGCTGGAAACACGCTTTTTTGAGGCACCCCTTTCTTTCTGCGTACGTATGTGCTTACTGCTCTAAGTAATCTATTCAGAGGAGTGTGACAGGAAAGGTCAGCGAGACGGTATTCTTACATAAAACTCGTACGCTCAGTACACGCGGTCATCCGCACACAGCGCGCAAAAAAAAAAAAAGGATAAAGTGGAGCGGTGCATTCGAGGGGTGCCATTATAAGATCGGTGGCACACATTTAGTTTCTTGTTTCTTTGTCCACAAAATATAGCATTGTCTGTGGCTTCGCTGCTTCTCCTTATTTTTAGCTTCGTAGCAAATACATGTACATGTGTATTCACTGGCCTATCTCATAGGTGTGAAGTTTTCGTTATTTGTTTTCTTTCTTTGTCGCCGCGACGTGAAAAATACTCTTCAGTCTCTCTTGCTTTTCCTTTCTCTCTTTCTTGGAGTCTTAGGCCGACTGCGCTCTTATTTAGGGCGACTCATTCTGAAAGGCAAGGTACTAGTCTCTGCGGACCTCCCTATAAAAAAAAAGAAGAGAATAATTTTTTTTTTCTACGGTGTGCTATTTCTCACAGCGTACCAAGAACGCAATTGCTGTAGCAGGCGCTCTTTCGTAAAGCGCGCTTTTTTGCAAGCATAGTGTGTATGCGGCAGAGCCGAACCACAAATGCCACAGGCGACACATTGACGGCTTCGTGGGCTCCTGGCCAATCCTCCGAGGAATGCATCTGCGAAATGCTTGGCCACGGAGAAACGTTATAACTTTTCTTTTCTCCTCATCTTGGCGCTCTTTTAGCGGCTTCTCTAGTATCTAAATACCGTTCGGGACGTGACATAGTAGAACTCTCGAAGGTTGCTCAGCGGCAGCAGATAAAGGCGAGCCGGAAAGGGTAGTGAAGGGGAGAGGGAGAGGGAACATGAGTATTTCTCCGTCTCGGCCTCGGTCTTGGCTGAAAAAAATAAAAGGGCGCACCGTCGAGTGCCGGCACCATCTTATGTCGGTGACGTCGCGCTGATTTCTCTTGGGTGCGAGGAAGTCGCCAGAAATTGCCCTGTTTCAGCATTGAGCAATTCTCATGCACGCGAGGACATTATTTGGCTCTGTCTGCCGGGGGGAAAAAATGAGAAGAAAATTCCATCGCGGCAAGTCTTCCTTTCTTCTATTTACTCTCGTCTGAGGCAGCTTCTTCAGACGTGAGCACCACTCTTCGAATGAAAGTCCTCGACCCTTTTCTCGTCGTTTCTTCACCGAAGTCACACACGATCTGACTCCGATCCAACCCAATTTGCTGCTTGTAACTTCGTGAAAGAAGAATGAAAAGGAAAAGGGGAAAGTTTAAATGAAAAGCGCCTGAGGGAAGATGGAGTAAAAACATTTTTTTCTCGCGGGCGAAGTTGGTTCAAAGATGCGAGGAACGAAGCGCAGTGATCACGTTTTTCCCGCTCGGTGTCACGAATTTCCCGGCTCTGTGGTCGCACTTACGACACTTAGGCAGGCGTGCTGGAGCACTAGCTCTTGGGAGTTGCGCGGGCCCTGCGGCGAGACCCGTTGAGCAAGAGAGGCTCTCCTCTATGCTCTGGGTGTTGTTGCAGTCCGATAGGCAGTTAATATCGAAAGTCCTCTGAAACAGGCGACCGTGGGAGGGGCAAAAGAGGCAAGGAAAGGAGACGAACAAAGTTTCTGTTTTCACGCATTATTATAGTGAGATATCTCGTAGCACTGACATTAGTAAGTAGCTCTCTCACAGCGAGGAGAGGAATGAAGACTGCAGGAACAATTGTTTCTTCACGACGAAAATTGGATGCACAGACATCTTCCTTTCTGCCCTTTAGTAACAAGAAAAATTTTAGCCTCGTAGAGAACATCATGCCCATAGAAAATAACTTTCTGAAACTTGTGCGGCTTGCCTTTGTCATAGCTTGATTTCACCAACTCTATTGAGGAGGCAAACAAAATTATTCACTCCAGTGTAAAGGATCTTTGTTGTAAGAATCGAGAATCTGCGTGAATGTAAATTGTAAAAGTAAAGGCGCCAAAAACCATACACACACACACGACAAGAGAACGGGACAGAGCGCCTCTGTCCCGTTGGCGCTCTGTCCCGTTCTCTTGTCTTGTGTGTGTGTGTGTGGTTTTTGGCGCCTTTACTTTTACAATGAATTACCAACTAGCCCAGCAAGAAGTTCTCTTAGACTGCGTGAATGTACAATGGAACAGGCATTCTGAGTAGTTAAACTTGCTGACGTCGACGGAGAAACCAACCAAACAGGGTAAAAAGAATGCACCTGGTCGTGTGGAAGGTTTCTGTTCATAGCCGCGCACCAGCGAAAAGAAACCTTGAACCAGTGTGAGCCCACAGTCCTTTGGGACGTGGTGAAATAAAGACCTTAGGTTGTTGTTCTTGCTTCGTGTAGTGCAAACTGAACCGATCCAGGAAGCCGTAGGCACAAGGAAACGGCGAAAGGAAGTAAGAGAGGAAGGAATTCTCTTCGCGTAGTATCCGCCAAGGAGCGCTACTAGCCTTCTGTCCGCAAGCTACGCGCTAAGGGGGATGTGACGACAACCAAACAGTCCAGGACACAGATACATGCACTGTAAACCAAAAGCAGGACATCTTTACTTTCTTTTTTACAGAGATGTCTGCATGCATAGATACTGCAGCGTCGTAGTATAGTGGCATTAGTAGTAGTATTGTAGACCTTTTCACGACTCTCGGGAACATCGGCTTTCTGGGCCGTAGGGACAACGTGAAAAAGCTTAGTCCTAACTCTTTCTTGCGCTCCGCAGCTCTTTCGCCCCTCGAACTTTTTTTGAAAAGGTCTATAACAGCAGGCGGAAAAGTAGCACCCAAAACTCAGTGACGTCACCAGTCTCGGATCACATGATCACTTACCCCCGATCCTGTCGACTGCGCCAAATGTAAAGTTCCTGTCAGTGAAGCAGCACAGTACGTATGTTTCGACGCCATCTATTTATTCTGATCTCCCCTCACCGTTTCCTCTTCTTTATGTTAGCATTCAACTATGTTGTCTTTGTCAGCCCTTACGCTACTACACCTTGAGGCTGGAGCGTTGCCGTGCGCTCGTTTCAGTCAATGAGAATGTCGTCTATGGTCATTGAATGTAGTCTCGGGAATGTGCCCTTTCGGAAATGAGGGGAGGCAATGCAGCTACGTAATCTCTTCTGTCTGGGAAGAAGGAACGGGTCTGAGTTTTTTTTTTTTTTTTGTAAGACGTCGGCAACGCTACGCACGATCAGAGGCAAGGTTTTGGGAGCAATGCCTGGATGGAATCCTCCTCCGAGAGGAACAGATAAAAAAACGGGCGGGGGGGGGGGGGGGGGGGGGGGGGGTGAGGGAGGGGAGACCGAGGAAGAGGAGCCGCTGATACCCAGCTCCCCTCCGCTGATCCTCGCTTCCCTGAGCCATCGTCTGGCGCGCCCAATTAGAGAGATTGAGCTCTTCTTTCTGCCCGGCGCTCTTCTGTCGGCTCGCGAACCCGCGCCGTCGTGTCGCCGAGATACGGAGGCGTTCGGAAGGAGGTTGGGGAAAGGGAGTGTGGGGGGGGGGGGGGCGCACCGCGCTCCTCCTTATCCGCACTCTGAGAGTTGAATGATTGATTGGCCTCTCTATAGACGAATCGATTTTTCGCCCTGTCTCGTAGTATATGTACACGACGCTCGTGGGGCCGCCTGCGTATACGCTGCAGCTTCTCGACAACCACCTCTCCCTCACTATCCATGTTGCGCAACGCGCCGTCTCCTTCCGCCCTCCCCCATGTCTTTGCGGCTTGCCCTTCAAGTTTGGCCTGATCCAATAAGCGTCGCGTCGCCCACGTGCACTGCAGGCGGCGTCGCGGTCCGGCCTGTGGGCGTTTCCATGCCCGAGGCGCAAATAAAGAAAAGAAAGAACACCCCCCCCCCCCCCTCCCCGTGTGCGAGCCAGCCGTGTTTGCCAGGGAGTCGCAGTCCGTCCTGTGTCTCGCTTTCTTCCTCCGCGTTCACCCAGCTTGCGGGCTTCATTTTGCAACGGTCCGCGTAGCGGGTCGTGAGCTTCGATCGTAATCTGCCGTCTCTCTCTCCCTCTCCCTGTCTCGCCCGCTCGAAGCTCAGTGGGTGGGAGAGGAGAAGGGGCGAAACGAACGAGTGCGCCATCTAGCGACCACCGAATCATTTTTTTTTTCTGCTTCATTTTTATCGGGAGCGGTGTGTATGGGGGGAGTGTCCGTCACGAAAAGCACGTTCCACACGGCCGGCCTCGTTTTTCGGTCGCGCACTGCCGTCGCTGCGTACATTGCGGAACGGGGGGAAAAATGATCAAGAACTGGCCAAGTTCACGAATGGGAGTGAGGCTATAGGCAGGGGTTCATTCCCGAGAAAAGGTCTGCTCTGGCCATGGGGATATCAGCTGATGAAAGCAGGGAGGGACTGGAGAAAAGAGCCGTTAGTCTTTTCTTCTTTTCAGAGCGCTAATGAAAGGAAGGCAGTGGTGACGAAATTGCAGCGGCGAGTTTATTAACGAGCACGTCACGGATAGACCTTTCCAGTGGTCGCGGTGCGCCAAGCCCGGCACTTCGCGAGAACCAAGCGATAACCGCTCGACGGCCTGAATGCTGAGTACGGAGATCCAACAACAGGCCTAGAACAACGTCGTTATCGTACAACACCTGTATGGGTATTCATGAGTGAGGGAAGATACAGACAGGGCGGCGGGCTTAGAACAGTAATGTCTGAGCTCTTTCTTAGTAGTGTTCACTCTCCAATAGGCATTATTGCTTGTGCTATCCTCTCAATGGGTATATATGGCAGCAAGTACTTGATATGCGAGCCGCCAGCTTTCCCTAGAAAGAAGAAAGAGAAAACACAAAAGGTTTCCATAGTTTTTTGTTTCCCTTAGGCATGACAAAGGGGCAGCAATGGTTGTACACCTTCTCCCCGCCCCTTCCCCTTGACCTCTTGGGCAGCGCCCACTCCCAACCTAGCAGAGCAAAGATGTGCGTAACATTCGTGGGTGGAACGGTCAAAAAGTGACCAAAATATTATGACGTCATTAAATTCTTACTAGATGCAAAAAGCGACCAAGAAATGGCGACGTCATTAAATTCTTAATAAATACATTCCCCTACAGTATTAGGACTGTTACTAAAGCGTACCTTAATTTCCAGAAAGGCCCAGAAGAAACTGGGCCTTTCCCTGCAGCAAATGAAAGAAAGGAAGAGGAAAAGAAAGAAGGAAAGAAAAAGAAAAGCAAGAAAGATAGAAGGAAAGAAAGAAAGAAAGAGGGAAAGAAAGGAACGAAAACAGAGAAAGAAGGAAAAAACGAAAGCGGGAAAGAAAGGCCGGACAGAAGAAAGAAAGAAAGAAACAAAGAAAGAAGGAAAAGAAAGAAAGAAAGAAAGGAAGAAAGAAAGAAAGGAAGGAAGAAAGAAAGAAAGAAACAAAGAAAGAAGGAAAGAAAGAAAGAAAGCCGGCCAGTTCTGAGCATATCGATTGCCTGCGTAGTCGCGTGTTGCCTTTGTTGTTGTTGACAACTTCCACTTCCTCCTGACTCCTTCTGAGGGCTTCCCCAATGTGGGACTCCCCTCGATGTCCGGCGGATCCCAGAAGATAGTGGAAGTGTCCTGACTACGACGTCACTCCACCGTCATGAAGGCGCACATGTCAAGCATCGTGCACTAAGGGACCCGTCGTGAATCTATGCACTCCTGGTATACGCCCTCAACTGGCTTTGCATTCTCTAACGCCACACATTCGTTGACGTACTCGTGATAGCGTCCATGGCGCTGACACGCACTTGCCGTGAAGTCCCAGCGCCAGGCGCCAACTCCCGAAAGCACTGCTTTCCAACGTTCTGCTCGCGAGCTTGAAAGTACTCTCGGAAGAAAGGCATCTCGCTCCATTCGGTTCAGCTTCCGTTGGCGCTGACGGTAATAGGCGGAAAATCCGTTCGCGAATGTCGGTGAGGCACCATTCGAAACTGGGCCCGCAGCCAACGAGGCGAACTTGAAAGTGATGAGTGACTACTCCTTACCAACTCGTGCGGAGGAAACAAAAAAACTATAAGGAACACGGAAAGGAAGAAATAATTAGGGAAAGAAGGAAGGATGGAAAGAACGAAAGCACGAAGACAGTGATTTGAGAAAGCGAGAATTAAGAAGAGAAGCAAAAGAAAGATGAAATAAAGAAAGTGATAGCGAAAGCAAGTACGCAAGCAAGCTAGAAAGAGAGAAAGCGACGAAGAAAGAGTGCAAGCGAGATATGAAGAGAAAAGGAAGGAAGAAAGAAAGAAAGAGAGAAAGAAGGAAAGAAAGGAAGATAGAGAGAAAGAAGGAAAGAAAGAAAGGAGGAAACAAATAAAGAGAGAAAGAAAGGAACAAAGAAAGAAAGGAAGACAGAAGAAAGAAAGAAAGAAAGGAAGGAAGAGAAAGAAAGAAGGAAAGAAAGAAAGCAGGAAAGAAAGAAAGAAAGAAAGAAGGAAAGAAAGAAAGAAAGAAAGAAAGGAAAAGAAAGAAAGAAAGAAAGAAAAAGAAAGAAAGGAAGAAAGAAAGAAAGAAAGAAAGAAAGAAAGAAAGTGGCAACCTTCTTGGTATTGATTTGAAGATAACGCGAGCAGAGAAACAGCGGTGTGTAACAAGACCGCCACCTGCGTCCTAGTGGGCGAACTGCACTCGCGATGACGAAGCGCGGAGGATGGCGCTAACGAGCTCAGCTCGTTCTCCAAAGGATGAACTCGGGCAGAGGACACACAGCAGAAGCGACGCCTTTGCTGCTTTGTATGGAATTCGAGGCTACCGCAGCTGGGGCACTATAAACGGGCGCGAGTAGACAGAGAGGTCACGATAGCGCTAAGATGCAGGACGGATTAGGTGCAGGCCCTTTTTTTTTATATCTCTAATGTGCCTAATAGTTTGCATAGAAAGTAACCTCCTACCACCGCTCCATAAGGCATGAGTCGTATAAAAATATTCGCAAGCAAGCTCCCTACTACGCGACTCTCAGTTTCGAAGAGGAGGTCTCCACCTAGTGCCGGCTGTGGATGGTTGTGCCTTTCTTGTCAGCCCTACAGGCGTCGTCTCATAAGGAAAAGAAAAGTCAGGATATCAACTCCGACGTTTCGGAGACGCCCACCTCGAAAGCTCCAGAGCTTCATCATCATCATCATCATTTATTAGACCCTTAAAGGCCCCTGGGAGGGGGTATTACATAAGGGGGGGGAGTAGTACATTCATCATGACTCACATTGGTGGGGAAAAAAATAATTAAAAAAAGAACAAACAAGAAAACACACACACAACAAAAGCATAAAGAGAAATAAAGTCACGAAAGGGAAATGAAACCATTTATACAGCAAGATAACACATCAGACGTTCTTTAAACCTTTCTGGATCGCTTTCAATGACAACCGATTCTGGAAGCCGATTCCAGTCTTGAATAGCGGCTGGCAAAAAAGATTTGTTAAAGGCATTAGTTGATCCGTGTAAACGTTGGATGCTCATGGAGTTGAATAAACGGGATGACGTGCGCACAGGAGGGACTAGAACGGACTCGCGTAGGTTAGGAAAATTGTGATATAATTTGTGCAATAAACATAAGCGAGAAACTTTGCGTCTAAGGGCTAGGGGGCTGATAGCGATGGATGACTTGATAGCGGTAATGCTGTGGTGAAAATCGTAATCTGAAGTAATGAAGCGTGCCGCACGATTCTGAATGGATTCAATGGTGTTAATTAAGTAAGCCTGGTGAGGAGACCAAATTGCTGATGCGTACTCAAGTTTAGTGCGAATGAAAGTCTCGTATGCTAGTTTACGGATTGATTGCGGAGACAGTGAAAGTGACCTTCTAAAAAAACCCAGTGTTTTTGATGTATCAGCAACGAGTTGAGTGAAGTGTTTTTCCCACGTCAGTTTGCTGCTGATTGTGACACCTAAGTACTTATATGATTCAACCTGCGAAAGGATAGTTGATTGAAGAGAATAAGGATACGTAATATTGGAATGCTTGCGTGAAATTTGCATAAATTTGCATTTAGTGATGTTCAGCTCCATCAACCATTCGGAACACCAATTATCTATTTTTTGTAGGTCATTTTGTAGGATAACCTGGTCGTCGTGAGAGGAAATGCGACGATATAACACACAGTCGTCAGCGAAAAGACGAATGGACGAAGATATGCCGGATGGGAGATCATTGATAAATATGAGAAAGAGCAGGGGCCCAAGCACAGAACCCTGCGGCACGCCTGAAATCACTTCATGAGTTGCTGAATGATAACCGCCGATGACGGTATATTGAAACCGGTTAGTGAGGAAACAGTTAATCCATGATAGTGTGAGGGGATCAATATTGAGGCAAGAAAGTTTTGACATAAGACGTCGGTGCGGGACGCGATCGAACGCTTTTGAAAAGTCTAAAAATATGACATCGGTTTGAAATAATGATTCCAAATGCAAATGAAGGTCAGTAGTGAATTCAAAAAGTTGTGTCTCGCATGAAAGACCGGGGCGGAAGCCATGCTGCTTAGAAAAGAAAAATGAGTTATTGTGAAGGTGGCTGGCGACTTGAGAGTATATAATGTGTTCCATGAGCTTACATGCAATGCACGTTAATGAAATTGGGCGATAGTTGGACGGATTTGAGCGGTTTCCTGATTTGAATACTGGCACTACCTTGCTTAGTTTCCAGTCTTCCGGAAGCGAGCTGTCGGTTAATGACTGGGTGAATATGATTTGCAAGATCAGGCTAGAAATTATTTTAGTGGACTTCAGAATCTTCGCGGGGAGGTTGTCAGGGCCGGGGCTGGTAGAGAACTTAAGGCTGTCAATAAGTTTCTCGATTCCTTCTGCAGAAATATGAATGGGCGGCATCAGGTTGAGGTGTGAGCTTAACTAAGACAATGAGAGCATATGAGACAACCCCTATGTGGACAAGGGGACAAACGGCCGTTTCTTACCCAACAATTCTGGACAAAAGCATTTTTGAGCGGGAAACCTTTGATGTACGCAATTTTTTTCGTATAATGTAAGATTTCACTATAACAATCAATATATCCGCAGGTCATCCGACGGCAGTCTTGAATTATTTTTCTCTCAACGTTTTGCTATCGTCAAAATCCTCCCTATTGGTTTTCTATGATATGAATAACTTTACGATGCGATGGATTGAAGCACTTTAAAAAACATATTTTGCTACGTATCAGAAGAGTAGACCATTACCTTCAATATTTCCACAACAGTATCTTACAATTTTTCGATTTTCAAAATTTTTGTCCGATAATGTTGGACATGAGAATATGAAGAAAGAAGCGTGCCGCAGATGCGATTATTCGTGCGACTTTGTTGCAGTTTTTGAGAGTCTGAAATAAGTATTTCATTAAGGAGGCATGAGAAGCTGATATCCCAAATTAAGGAAACGCACAACTAGCCTCTGAGCAATCGTAATTGCAATAATTGAAATTCCAGATGCTTAACAAGAGAAAACAAAATGGCGTGCGGTCGCGGCACATTATTGCTGTCAAGTAGGCACGCCTCACTACGAATACTCGCTATTGTAAAGCCTCTCAGGATGCGGAAAGTTTCACGGTGCGAAAATGCTAACTGGCTGCACGTGACGCGGGTGGCGTTTTGGCGGGTGTCGTTAATACATACCAATCCTTTCTTTACACCCCACCATATTTTTCAGTAACACTAATTCGCACTAAAAAATCTGAAGGTCAACCAATCAAGTTCCGAAATTGCTTACAGATGCAGCGACGAAATGTCGGCATATCATCATCATCATCAGCCTGACTACACCAACTGCAGGGCAAAGGCCTCTCCCATGTCTCTCTAATTAACCCTGTCCTTTGTCAGTTGCCGCCACTGTATCCCCGCAAACTTCTTAATCTCATCCGCCCACCTAACTTTCTGCCGCCCCCTGCTACGTTTGCTTTCTCTTGGAATCCACTTCGTTACCCTTAAGGACCAGCGGTTGTCTTGCCTTCGCATTACATGCCCTGTCCAAGCCCATTTCTTCCTCTTGATTTCAACTAAGATGTCATTAACCCGCGTTTGTTCCCTCACCCACTCCGCCCTCTTCCGATCTCCTAACGTTACGCCTATCATTTTCCTTTCCATAGCTCGCTGCGTTGTTCTTAACTTAAGCTGAACCCTCTTTGTTAGCCTCCACGTTTCTGCCCCATAGGTGAGTACCGGTAGGATACAACTGTTGTATACTTTTCTCTTCACGGATGTTGGTAAACTATACCATTCATGATATGAGAGAACCTGCCATATGCGCTCCACCCCACTCTTATTCTTCTAGTTATTTCCTTCTCATGATCCGGATCTGCGGTCACTACCTGCCCTAAGTAGACATATACACTCAGCGTGATACTCAGAAAACTGACGCTTACGGTACAAAACTCGGAAATTGTCGCCACCTCCCTGCGGCACTGTTATAAGCATTTTACTTTAACAAAACTTCTGATTGGGCTAGATGGTGCATAGCTTGTGAGTGACACGTCTGTTAATCTTTTGCACGCAGAGTACAGGTATCTTGAGCACGCATTGTGAACCCGACGATGTGTTTCTTTACTGCGCATGTCTCCATTTATGTATATAATCTGCTCTCTTACCTGCAAATAAATCAGATGAAGTTAGCGCCTGTCCTGTGTCTTTCCTCTCTTGTGTGCGTGTTGTTGTGCGCTTGAATTCGTTTCAAAATAAGCTATGCACCATCTAGCCAAATCAGATGAAGTTAGCGCCTGTCCTGTGTCTTTCCTCTCTTGTGTGCGTGTTGTTGTGCGCTTGAATTCGTTTCAAAATAAGCTATGCACCATCTAGCCAAATCAGATGAAGTTAGCGCCTGTCCTGTGTCTTTCCTCTCTTGTGTGCGTGTTGTTGTGCGCTTGAATTCGTTTCAAAATAAGCTATGCACCATCTAGCCAAATCAGATGAAGTTAGCGCCTGTCCTGTGTCTTTCCTCTCTTGTGTGCGTGTTGTTGTGCGCTTGAATTCGTTTCAAAATAAGCTATGCACCATCTAGCCAAATCAGATGAAGTTAGCGCCTGTCCTGTGTCTTTCCTCTCTTGTGTGCGTGTTGTTGTGCGCTTGAATTCGTTTCAAAATAAGCTATGCACCATCTAGCCAAATCAGATGAAGTTAGCGCCTGTCCTGTGTCTTTCCTCTCTTGTGTGCGTGTTGTTGTGCGCTTGAATTCGTTTCAAAATAAGCATTTTACTGCACCGAAATACGATATGGCGCGTCTAATCTGTCACCTTGAGCAAAAGAACGCGAGAATGGGACTCTAAAGAAAGAAGAAACAACGCGAGCGCTGACTAGCAATTTGCCGACTTCGATGCGTTGCCGCAATAAATACGAAAGAACCGACGGAGGACAAGAAATAGGCTTAGGTTAGCAGCACAGCTAATCTGTTTCTTTAGTCAGCAAGCGAATCGAGGAACGCAGACGCACTTCGCAGAAGGAAAAAAAAAACAATTATAGTAATCATATCCGAATTGAATAGCTAGGCCTGTTACGTCAGTAGTCTCAGTCTAGCCCTGCAAGTGAAAGTGTCAGCGCGGTGCCAGAGCTCTTCTCGGCTCGCATCTTTCGCTGCTTTCACCGCAACACAGCGTCGGCGGAGGCCCATTTTTTATTGACGAGCGATTTTCGCTCCAAGCAACGCCCACCGCCGCGCTGGCCCTGGATCCGGGCCCGGCGTGCGTGACGCAACCGCCTGATCGCCGCGGGCTTTTATCTGGGCTCAGACGGGATGGCCTGGCTTGGCTTCGCACGGCTTTGCAAACGGCCGGGGGACAACGCGCCGCCGCTGGGGGCGCCCGGAGAAATGGTTCGCGCGCCGCCGACGGCCCCCTGTTGTCGCCTCGCGCGGCTTCAGGTGCGTGACGCAACGGGCTCTTTCGAAAGACGTACACGTACGCACGCACGCACACGCACACGCACGTTCGCCGCCATCCGCTCGCGCTAGCCCGCAATTACCTGGCGGCCCCCTCAATTTGCCGCGAGAGCCTTTGTATACGCCGGTCTGGGAAAGTGCTGCACTATGCACGTCAACCTCGCTACGTGGCTCAGTATTTGGTGCGAACGGTGCAGGTAGACAATTGGTGGTACTCCTAACCAGTAGCGCCTAGAAAAGGTATAGGGGGTTTGTCCCTTGGGGACTAACTGTGCAGCCACAATTATTAGATACTGTCGAAGTGCGAGGATTACTCCCATGGAGACTAACTGCAAATGGGTCATTAGCCGTCCCCCTAAGGACCATCTTTCATCATGGAAACTGCTGCATTTACAGTCTCGTTTTACTCGTTTTGTGGTTTGAGTGTGGTTACTGACCAACCTTTGAATTCAAAGTTCTGTACTATGCACATCGGCCTCGCTACGTGGCCAAGTATTTGGTGCGGACGGTGCAGGTAAAGAATTGATGATTTGTGCACTACAAGCCAGAAATGACTAGAAAGGGCGTAGGGGTTAGTCCTTCGGGAAATAATTGAGCAGTCATAACTGTTAGACACCACAGAAGCGAGAAGATTACTCCCATGGAGTCTAACTGCAAATGGGTCATTAGCCATCTCCCTAAGGACCAATCTTTCGTCATGGAAACTACTGCATGTATAGTCCCGTGTTACTTATCTTATGCTTTGAGTGTAGTTACTCACCAACATTTGAAAAGTGCTGTACTATGCAAGTCAGCCTCGCTACGTGGCTCAGTATTAGATGCGAACGATGCAGGGAGAGAAATTGTGGTTTGTACACTACAAGCCAGAAATGACTGGAAAGGGTGTAGGGGTTAGTTTTTCGAGGTCTAATTGAGCAGCCACAACCATTAGACACCATAGAAGGAGGAGGAGGAAAAAGAGGAAAGCCAGGGAGGAGACACCATAGAAGAGAGAAGATTACTCCCATGGAGACTAACTGCAAATGGGTCATTAGCCTTCTCCCTAAGGACCGATCTTTCGTCATGGAAACTGCTGTAGCTATAGCTTAGGTTTCCTCGTCTTGTGCTTTGAGCGTAGTTACTGACCAACCTTTGATTTCTTTCATCCGCAGTAAAATGCACGAAATGTGCGGCTTAACTGAGGTCGAATAGATTGGGAAATGCGGTTAACTCATTCGAAGTCGCACGGAGATTGCAACTTAGCGAAATGCAAATGGAATGCAGTTGCATAGGGTCAACTGTGTACGCAATAATCTTGTGCATTAGAACCGACTCTGCAGGCTTTCTAAATAAAAGTTGTTCTCTCTCTCTCTCTCAGAAGCCCGCTTACGCCAGTGCGGGCGTTGTGGCTTGTCTAGCGGGAGGGTAGCGCACACATGGCATTAACGATGTGCGCTGACTGTGAGCTTTGCTCCCCTGCTGTGGATGACAGGGAAATTTCAATGCTGTTGCATATCAGGACATCTTTGATGCAAATCAGAAGCCCAAAATGACTTACTTTTTCGCCAATCAAACTTCTGCTGTGATGGAAGCCTTCCCAGTAAAATACATTGAATGCGGCTGCGAAATTTGACGACGTTTTCGTGACGCTTGTACGCATCGCACACGACATTAAGGTGAGCTTATCAACTTTATACTGGAGTGAAATGCCGTGCCGAAGTCGAACAGCTAAACTCAGCACAGCATTGTATCACGTTGGCGCAGACTCGGACGTCTTCCAAAAAGCGCGGTAGGACCAGCTATTGAGTTTTGTCCTTGAGGAATATAGCGTATGCAAAGATCGCTGTTGTACAGGCAGAAGGAATATAGAAGGCAAAACTTTGTAAGTCTGCAGTCAGCACTTTGTCCACCGTCAATTAGCGCACCGGTCTTTTTAAAGCGAAAGCTTTACTACTTGCACTTTGAAGCCTTTGCCGTGCGACGGCGGTGCATATGAAATGATATTTCGCATGACCTCTGTGTGACGTCACGCCGAAGAGCTGGGCGACCATCTCGCACCGTCTGCGAGTAGTGGCGGTGCCACCACCGGCGGCCTTAGATTAGATTGGATTAGATTACATTACATTGGATTAGATTGTATTGGATTTGATTGGATTGGATTGGATTGGATTACATTGGATTGGAATGGATTAGAATGTATAACCGATGCATCACCACAAGTCTAACTACAAGCACCACCACCAGCTACACTACCAGCTGAACCATGGCGTAGGTACGGATATTGCTTTCGCAATTACCGGGCTTAACCAAGCTAAGCCACGGCGATTTTTTTTTTAAGTGTAACGTTCCTCTAGACGCAAGGTCCACTTAATGCGTTTTGGAGCTAGACGCCAAAGTATGACTAAATTTCGTCCCTGAGGGTGACCAAATTATTCCCTTTCATATTTATCATACCTGTAGATCCTCTAGCAGCACATGTATTGATGCTGTTAACAACCATGGTGAAGCCGCCCTCTTTTGTCGTTGGAAGCCTGCCGTCTGCGGAAATTTTCGGGCTATGTGGTTGGTTGTGCTGGGGGTGGGAACAGGCAGGTGGTGAGCTGTGCCCACTGGGCGAACTTCGGCAATCGCTAAGACGGCTTCAGCTCACTTTTATGCGCCAGGCTAACGACGCGGCAGTGGATATTAAAACGGAATGTATGTCGACGGTTCGTGTGCTTTATGAGCGGAATTTCTTATCGTGTTTCCCATGACAGCGCCGAGAGCCCCTATCATGAAGTATCACCCGTGTTCGGCGCTTTATTCGGCGCCTTTATAGGGCAAAGTGGGGAAGCCAGTTTAACGAATCACGAGAAGGGTCCTTTGACAGTCTGGGACCATGTAGTATGCAGGCCGCTTCCGAACTCGTTCTATTAAATGCCGTAGGACTTTCTAGATAACTGGCATGCATCATCGCCAACACTATCGAGAACATCGTTCACGAACAAACTAGTTGCGTCGCGGCGAGTTTGACTGTGAAGTGAAGCTGAAAACAATGAACGGCGATGAAGGTAGAAGACCGACTGAATAAGTGAACGTTGCAAAAAATTGCGGCAGCGTTAAGAAGGTGCGCTGGAAAGTTTTATATAGCGACGGACACCAGAGACCCAGTGAGGCGCGCGCCTATGCTACTCTTGACCGTCGCAGCGAAATTATGCAGAGCGTCTTCCTTCCCGAAAGAGGGACGTCATCATACGCGTCCTCTCCCACGGTTGGATGATCACGCTTTATGCGTCGGCGGCGTTTAATTTCTCTCGGCTGAACGGCGAAGACGATCAACGTCGACTTCCGTTGAGTCGAGCGCTCCGCGGACCGGGAAGCGATGGTCGCGTATGAAAGTCAGGCGCAAGTTTCCCTACGGAGCAGCAATTTAGCGAAATATGCGTGACTCGGTGATTAGGCGTGGCCCGCCAAGCCCTGTAACGAAGAGCAGCAGGGCACTCTCGCTCGTATCCGGGTGTGCGCTCGTTAAGCGTTACAAGGAAGATTTGCTTCAGGGTCTGCCCGGTCGCCGCCATCTTGAACCGCGGCCAGCTAACGCGACATGCTTTTCACCCGCCGCCTATAGTTCGTATATATGCTATATCCAGATGCTATATCCTATTGAAATAAATTGCCTGAAGATGCGGGGAAGTGTACGTCCATGAAATTATTCGTTAATTATATCGAAAAAATTGACTTTTCTGTTTAATTCTCTCCTATTCTTTTTGTGTTTGGATCACAGAACATTTCTGCATTTTTGAATTTTTTGTTTTCACTTTGATCACTTTATGTATTGTAAACACTACTGCATGGGCCCGAAAACGGCCTGCAGTATGTTTAAATAATAAATAAAATAAAATATACTTCTAGTGGACCTAAACAGGCTCGTCTATAGACCTTTTTCAGGTGCGCGCGGCCATCTTTCGACAGCAGCGCCGTCTTGCGTCTGGCCGATTTCTCCGCCATGTTGGCTTGGGTGGACGCCGCTGCGATACAGGAAGCGAGTACTCGCCGCGCTGTTCAGCCTCATCCGAGTGTTGATTTTTGCATGATTTTGACCTGTAAAGTGTTGCAGTGTATGCACTGAGCAACTGTGAACAAAATGGCCCGTGCTTCGGCGAGCGGCGACGCGGATGTCTCCCTGCAAGTTGTGCCGAAAATCGACATTGGAGGTGCGCTTCTACGCAAGTGTGCGCAATTCATTTAACGGCTTTCTGATATTTATAATGGAGACATTTATTCATGCGAGCACGAAACTTGCTGAGCGCTTCTATGTAGTAGTTATAATTATAAAAGAAAAACCACTCCGTTCCGAGCTAACAGCAGTGTTGCTGTCAAGCGCTCAAGCGGTCTGCTCTGCGTTGCGCCGGTGACACGAACAGATTGAAACTGCGTTCGAGCGAAACAAAACTGCGCGAAGAAGACGGGACAAAAGAAAGGCACGAATACACACACACAAAGCGCAGACTCTTGACTGGCACGTTGACAGTGCGATGAGGTTAACATAGGTAGTTGCCGCTTGTCCCTTGTTCATAGGAAGAGTGGTAGAGCCCAGAGTAGAAGAAATGTATCGAAGTAAGACATGATGTTGGGCTAGTCGGTTCATGGTTAGAGCGAAACAAAACTGCGCGAAGAAGACGGGACAAAAGAAAGGCACGAATACACACACACAAAGCGCAGACTCTTGACTGGCACGTTGACAGTGCGATGAGGTTAACATAGGTAGTTGCCGCTTGTCCCTTGTTCATAGGAAGAGTGGTAGAGCCCAGAGTAGAAGAAATGTACCGAAGTAAGACATGATGTTGGGCTAGTCGGTTCATGGTTAGAGCGAAACAAAACTGCTTGAAGAAGACGGGACAAAAGAAAGGCACGAATACACACACACAAAGCGCAGACTCTTGACTGGCACGTTGACAGTGCAATGAGGTTAACATAGGTAGTTGCCGCTTGTCCCTTGTTCATAGGAAGAGTGGTAGAGCCCAGAGTAGAAGAAATGTATCGAAGTAAGACATGATGTTGGGCTAGTCGGTTCATGGTTAGAGCGAAACAAAACTGCGCGAAGAAGACGGGACAAAAGAAAGGCACGAATACACACACACAAAGCGCAGACTCTTGACTGGCACGTTGACAGTGCGATGAGGTTAACATAGGTAGTTGCCGCTTGTCCCTTGTTCATAGGAAGAGTGGTAGAGCCCAGAGTAGAAGAAATGTACCGAAGTAAGACATGATGTTGGGCTAGTCGGTTCATGGTTAGAGCGAAACAAAACTGCGTGAAGAAGACGGGACAAAAGAAAGGCACGAATACACACACACAAAGCGCAGACTCTTGACTGGCACGTTGACAGTGCGATGAGGTTAACATAGGTAGTTGCCGCTTGTCCCTTGTTCATAGGAAGAGTGGTAGAGCCCAGAGTAGAAGAAATGTACCGAAGTAAGACATGATGTTGGGCTAGTCGGTTCATGGTTAGAGCGAAACAAAACTGCGTGAAGAAGACGGGACAAAAGAAAGGCACGAATACACACACACAAAGCGCAGACTCTTGACTGGCACGTTGACAGTGCGATGAGGTTAACATAGGTAGTTGCCGCTTGTCCCTTGTTCATAGGAAGAGTCCCGTCTTTTGTCCCGTCTTCTTCGCGCAGTTTTGTTTCGCTCTAACCATGAACCGACTAGCCCAACATCATGTCTTACTTCGATACATTTCTTCTACTCTGGGCTCTACCACTCTTCCTATGAACAAGGGACAAGCGGCAACTACCTATGTTAACCTCATCGCACTGTCAACGTGCCAGTCAAGAGTCTGCGCTTTGTGTGTGTGTATTCGTGCCTTTCTTTTGTCCCGTCTTCTTCGCGCAGTTTTGTTTCTCTCTAACCATGAACCGACTAGCCCAACATCATGTCTTACTTCGAAACTGCGTTCGACCGCGTCTTTCACTACATTTTCCATCTGCACTGTCCTAAAAAACAGTACTTTCTGTAGTGCTACATGGAGAAGGCACGGCTGGAGCGCATAAGCGCACAAAATTCTGTTGCGCCTTTTGGCTTTGCATAAATTTTTGATTACTTCGTACTAACGGTAAAATAACTCGTGAAGCGTGCAAATGAAGGGTGGTCCACTCTTAGCGTGAACATGCGAGTGTGTGGCAGCGCTCTTCAGAGCGCTAGTGCATCCGTCGGCGTCGCGCGTCGAAGCAAAGTGTCGCAGGAACCGAGGAAACTGGATTTGGAGCTTCGCGTCGTCGCACATTTCACTAAACTCGAAAAAAGATGTAGTAGAGAGGCATCTGGCCTTCGGGCGCGATGTAATTACACACTCGAAACTGGTGCACCTGCTGTGACAGTTCCTCAGGGGCGTATCTGCTTGGTCCGTCTCGGGTGCGGCCGCTGATTAAGGCCGAAAGAGCGAGAAAGCGCGTGCGTGTGGTCGGGTGGGCACTGCGTGCCTGCTGATTGCACGTCCCTAATAGCACATTTTTTTTTTAAACAATCGGTACTTTGCATTATGGCGCCAGTTGAAAATAGTATTTAGTTGAAGCATGAGGTGTCACGATGCAAGGTGGACACGTCAAAGCTGCGGCCTTCAGTTTTTTAAGTCCTGCTCGTTTATCGGATACTTACTTCAAGCAAACAGCTGTGGCATTTTGCGGAATCCATCATGGCTTTCAAGTACTATCAAATAGCTATGTTTACAGTGCTGTTGTCGTTAATAATCAGTCGCCAGTGTCGGCAGTTATAACAAATGTTTCACGTAACCCGCAGTGCTGCTGCATCATTTCCCCGAATTATTACTTATGTTTTGATTTTGCAAGGGTCACAGAAGACACATATCTTAGCGACATCAGCAGTAGGTGCTCGCGTGTAAGGTATGTGTAGCTGAAACAGCCCGCAACCGCACTGCCGACGTGGCTCTCAGTCTTTTTCACACTGCTCCGCTTCAAGCCGCCTTCGCTTCCTGTAGTTGTTTGAACAGTAGACGACTGCGCAGTGGTTTTCCGAAGACCTCGTTGCAGCTTTAATCGCACATACACCCAAATCGAGGCTCCTATTGCTAAGCAACCGCATACAGTAAACACGGAGAACCGCAGAGAACGCACGGACACCGCCTTTCCGAACCAGCCAGAGAGGAGGAAAGCAACATGGCGGTGTTCGGCGCGCTGGGAGCGAGGCTAAAACTGAAAAAGGTCTATACTTGACGCAACGGTAAATTACGTACTAAGAGAAAGGTGTTTAAATAATCCATGAAAACTCTGAGTAGGCTCAAAGCAGCCTGTTGGGTAGAGTCTATGGACAGGCTTTAACTTGTGAACACAGCCGCGATGTATACGCTGCGAACTGAATATATCCTGCATATAGACAGAATGTTGACAGGCTATTGACAGGTTATTGGTAGACTATTGATAGACTATTGACAGACTAGTAATAGACTATTGCCAGCCTGGGTAAAGTCTATAAAGACAGGCTTTAACCTCTATACACGGACACGCTGTATACTCTGCAGACTGGCAGTTTATGATATCGTGCATATAGGTAGGCTACTGACAACCCACAGCCTCCACAAAGACAGACTGTAGGGTACACAGCGACGTGATATGGCCTGTGCATTGATAGGCTATGCACATCCTATCGCCTGTAAACAGAGAGGCTACAGGCCACAGACTGGCTGGTTATACTGTCCTCATGTCAAATATTCTTGAGAAAAAATTTTGAATATTAGAAAACTGTAAGGTAGTGACATGGAAATATTGAAGATAATGGTCCATTCTTCCGATGAGTAGCAAAAGGTTTCGTTTAAACTTTTTCCATCCCTCGCATCGAACAGTTAGGGCTGCCATAGAATACCAGTGGGGAACGCTTTTGACGATAGCAAAACTTTAATAGCAAAACAATGCAAGCCCGTCGACGAAAGATCTGCGGATATTTAGATTGTTATAGTGAAACCCTACAATATATGAAAAAAAAAATGCGTTCGTAAACAGTTGCCCGTTCAAAATTGGTTTTGTCGAGAATTGTTGGGTATGGTATATTGAACGACAGGCTGCGAACAAAATGCACGCGAGAACTGTTTAGTACGACAGTCGGCTGAAAACTCAAAGTTGACGAAAGAACATGAGTTGACTTCGACGAAAGAGCAACTCGCCCACTCGCTATAGCGCCCACGGCACTCGCCACCCGCTGTAGCGCCCACGGTTGGTTTTCCGCGCTGTAGCGAGGTTCCAAGAATCACGCGAGCGACTGCCATAGCTACCTCGGGGCAGAACGTTTATTTACTCGTTCAGCCACATGTTTTCATTCCTGGAGCCGGTTTTACAAAGGTCACCCGGTTTTACAAAGGTCACCCAGATGTGAGGATTTTCGCCGCGGAAGTTTCTCGAAGTGAAAACACGTCGTGACCTTCGCGTGGCGAAGTGTGCCGTCGACAGATGGCGTTTCGCACAGGCGTCAGTGCCGCGTTTCAGGTCTGGAAGAGACCTCAACCAATGACCTCCGTGTTCACACGCCTTGTCACGCAACAGTTTCTCTCAAAGGTCATGCGCTATTTTTGAAAATATGCAACGGCGGGAGGTTGTTTCAGGTTACTTATTGTAAGGAGGTTACTTGGGTTAATTTACTGGTATTTAAACTTTAAGTAAACAAGGGAATAGAAAACTTTAAGTAAACAAGGAGATGGATCAATAGGCAGTAACTGCCAACTTGGCAAATGTCATTACCTATCAGATCAAACGTTTTAGTGATACACTGTTCGCTTGTGCGCATTCTTTAATAGTTGTCTCGTTTCGTCCTTGCAACCACTCAATGCATTCAAGTTGCACAGCAATGCAATACCAAATAGCCTCTTTTGTCATCCTGCTTGCTTTCACTGATAGATTGGCTGTACTTTTCCGCAGAGAAGGCAAGTACTGTGGCTAAGTTAGCCTTCAAATACCACCGATTACAGGTGAATATTTCTAGAACGCCTGCGTTCAGAAAGTATCAAAATACCTTTCGAATCGTTTTTTAACTAGCCACTAAGTTGACGGTTGCGGAAAACAACGACTTGGTTGTTCTTTATAATGACGGCATCAGTAACGTCACATGATTCCTCAGAGCTGCGAGTATCCTTATGTTTATGCGTTCACTTTTCCAACCCCAACCTCAACTGCTTCATTGCTTCGCAGTGGTGAGTTTTAGGATTCGGGTTCGAATCCTGCATTCCAGGCGGGTTTCATTTCGGCGAGTCGTGGCAACTGACGTAAATAAAAAAAAATATTGTTGCTTGTTGGAAACTCAGCTGAGGAGGTCTTTAACATTGATTTTCTTGTTGTAAGATGGGTACTGGGATGGTTAGAGGTACTGGGCGCCGGTGGTCCGTAGACACAGAGGTCGAGCACCGAGAGCACACACACAAAGCGATGGCAATGCCGCTCAATACAACGGTCAGAAGTTCGTCGTCGTCTTCGCCAGAATAGGAACTTCGTCGTTACATTGTATTTAATTTTACAACCTTGGTGCGCTGCCTTCCGTAGCATAGAATTTTTAGAAAAGAAATGAAGCATCCAAGAGATATGTGACAGCAGAGATGGGACACAGCAATGACATACTAGCAAATGAAATTGAATAGCGCCTAGTAACGGAACAGGTGTCATTGCTAGAACTAATTACACTATTTATTACTTAATGATTAACATCGCAAATTAGGGGAGCATCTCTCTATGCTTTCCTCGGCTTCGGCGACTGCTGGCTTCCTTTATATTGTTAGAACTAGTAACATCAACTAGAACGGGTAAATGTTCCAATAGAGTTCGGTTGCAGTTGCAGTAATGGGAACTGAATGCGGTACTAGCATTTACTACGGTACTAGCTACAAATGTTTCAGTTGCTAGTTACCCATTGTCGTCTCCTCTCTGTTCTTGTTTCGGTTTATTGTTTTTAATTATCTCTCAACAACTGTCCTATGGCTATGCCATCTTAAGTTAATTAATTATAGATACCCGCGCAAGGTTTATAGTAATGCGAGATGAAGCAGCGAAAATGCGAGTAACGTGTAATTAATTAATACAGCTTGCTTTGAAAAAGACCGTGCACGCTCCAGTAAAATCCTGAGCGGTACAACGAAAAAGAAAGCACGGAACAAAAGCCCCAAACTTGCAAGCCTAACAGGCTGTCACTAATTGAACCCCGCCTCCTGGAAAGTAAAAAGGCTCTCGGAGGCGCTCTTAACTCGCGAGCCTCATTTCACGGCTGACTTGTCCTGTCTGCGGCGGACAGAGCCTTTATCTTGGCCCTGCTATGAGTCCTTAAGATCGCAAGCAGTGCCCTAACGTTGGGCCCTGTTGAGGTCCTCCGCTACCGCAAACCATCGGCTTACTTTGATCGTCTCAAAGAAATGTTCACTGACACAGTCATTCGAAGCCCTCATCAAATAATCTAATCCCTTATAAAAGTGGTCTATAGACAGTCTATAGACTTCTTATTTATTTTTTATTTATTCAATAAACCCCTAAAGGCCCTCAGTCGAGGGTATTACATAGGGGGGAGTATTAACACACACAAGAACGCAAAACAAGAATGTGCAAGCACCAAGGTGCAATACGTAAATACAGAACAAAGCACAAGTAGAAAACAAAACAAAACAAAAACCTGTAATATACATTAAAATTTACACGAAAAGAGAACAGATAGTGCATTAGAGGCTTAACATAACCGCTGGAACAAAACAAAATAACAAAACAGCTGAATGCAGAGTGTGGTACAATCAGTGAGTAAGGCTAAACAGACATTTGGGTTAGAAGGTCCTGAAACTTGTTAAGGTTCCTTTTTGTAGCGATGTGTGATGGTAGATTATTCCAGTCTCTATTGCCTTCGTATAGATATTCATTTTTGTCCAGCAATGGTCTATAGACTGCCTAGACTGCCTATAGGAAAAAGTCTACTTAAAGTGTATGGCCATAAATCTATAGATTTTTCTATATACTGTCTATAGCATTTGTATTGCCTATAGACTGTTTTCTAGGATTTGTCTATAGACAGTCTATAGACCGTCTGAAACTTTTTTTTTGTAAGGGATGATTCAGTCGATAAATATTCACCCAATAACTCGGAACAACTCAATGAGAAATAATAAGTATTCGACCATGTCGAGCCTAGACACCGCTGATTACATAACATATTCTTTCGCTCATTCTTAGTGTAACAAAAATTCTGCCCTCATTCTACTTTTGAGTACATTTCCCTGTTCCCTTCATACCCAACAATTCTGGACAAAAGCATTTTTGAGCAGGAGACCATTCACGAACGCAGTTTTTTTCATATAATGTAATATTTCACTACAACAATCAATATATCCGCAGATCTCCCGATGGCGGTCTTGCATTTTTTTTCTATTAACGTTTTTGCTAGCGTTCAAAGCGTTCCCCATTGATTTTTTTATGGCAGTCTCAACTGTCCGATGTGATCGACGGAAAACACTTTAAAAGGAAGATTTTACTACATGTCACAAGAATGGATCATTAACTTCCATATTTCCATACCAGTGTGTTGCAATTTTCCAATTTTCAAAATTTTTGCCCGAAAATGTTGGACATGTGATGAACCAGTGCGATCCTCGCCCACTGGATCGAAACCTGACTGTATTTTTTGAGTAAACGGGATAAAGAGCGACAATCACAGCGCACTAGTGCCGTTCTTTTTTCTTCCTGTATGCTTTTCTTTTCTTATCTTTTGTTGTTTCGCGAGAGGTAAGAGGAGGAAAAAAACTAGCAAAATTAACTCCCTCGACGGTAGCTGCCTTTTCCTGCCGCTTTTTCATCGAAAATGAAAGTACAAAGACGGCATAACACCGGGTGACAGTTTCAGCGACCCCCCGTACGTTTAACCGCCGAAAAGATCCCGGAAGTAGTATCTCTCATGACGCCTTAACTACCTATTATTTTTTTTTTGCCTGACCTCCTTTGCCCACGGATCAAAAAGAGCCTTTTACTGCTTCCCACATCCCCAAGGCACTTTTTTTTCTTCATTCGCGTATATTGATGGAGACACCAAAAAAAGATGTACTCCAACATTGCGCGTCTCATCAAAGCAGACCAGCAGATCAGTTCTTACCATGTACCCTTACAAAAATTTTTTTAGACAATCTATAGACTGTCTATAAGCTTCTGTCTATAATGTCCACAGACTCTCTATAGACAAATCCTAGAGAACAGTCCATAGGCAATACAAATGGTTTGATTTATTCGGGTTTAACATCCCTAAGCAACTCAGGCTATGAGGGACGCCGTAGTGAAGGGCTCCGAAAATTTCGACCACCTTAGGTTCTTTAACGTGCAATGACATCGCACAGTACACGGGCCTCTAGAATTTCGCCTTCATCAAAATTCAGCCGCCGCGGCCGGGTTCGAACCCGCGTCTTCCGGGTCAGCAGCCGAGCGCCGTAATCACTGAGCCACCGCGGCGGGGCGCAATACAATTGCTATAGACAGTCTATAGATAATTTGTAGATTTATAGCCATACACTTTTAGCAGACTTTTGTCTATAGACAGTCTATCGACCATGAATAGACAAAAATAAATATCTACAGGAAGGCAATAGAGTCTATAGACTGACTATAGACCATTTTTATAAGGGCAAACCGATGCTATATAATTCATTACGGTGATTTTCTTTTGATGGTGACCGCATGACCCCGCCGCATGACCCCCACCTCCCGCATACAAGTAGGATGCCACAGGGGAGAGTGGGGCCGTTTAAACGCCAACTGCTAAATGGGCAGCAGGAGAACGCATACATATATCCTCCCCTAAACCGTCCGCTTTCTTGCTTAGTACAAAAAAGGCACTTGAGCCGAATGAGAAAAGACAAGGCAGAGTTTTAGCTTCACTAGCTCCTGTGCGCACCCTTCTTTTTACAGAAATTTTACTCAGCTTGACTGCGCCGTCCTGTGGACTTTCAGGGGCGGGGCCTAGAAGACTTCAGACTTCTTTTACGTAAGCTTCGTTTGCACAACCGGCCAGAGGGTTTTTCGCTGGCTGTCATAATCGACCATTGTTCCCGTGACGGCCAGCTGCGTCGCGCTTTTGTGCAAGGGAACAGGGGGGAGCAAGGTTCTTAGACAGTATGCCGACTGCTGAAAGATGCTGTCTTCAGTTGTGAGAAGTTTAATCTCTCTGAAGTCAACGCATTACCAACGCCGATAGGGCTTGCCTAGGAAATGGTAATATTAGCTGAGTTATTGAAGCTCTCTTTCTCTCTTGTAGCAGTTTTCTCGGTGATTGACTTTCGCGTCTGAGCCTACAGCAGGCTCGTTCCGACACTTTGCGATTATACAGTGTGCAACCTCTGTTTTATTTCGTTCAGGCACGTCGCAGGTCCGGCGTTTTCCCTTTAGCTCGGCGCTGATGTCACGAGATTGAATGTTCTATAGTGGGGAAAAAAAACAAGGCATAGGCCTTTGACAGAGAAACGGCGAATTGAACTACTGCTTCGTCTTGCTTCGGCGTGATTGAAGTGAACTACTGAAACAGGACGTATGTACGGCCTGGACAGTGAACGATCCTCTGAAGCTTTCATAGCATGATGTATGCCTTCATGAGTCTGGTTTCTAAAGAACTTGCTTTGCGTTACGGCTACATCTTCGAGGATGCGCTGTTTTTTGGTAACCTTCATACCCTGGACCACACACCTACCTTCCTGGTCTCCATTCGGCTTGCATCCGCATCGTGCTGCAGTGGACCATAGTCCTTTTAGAGGCGTTCCGGGAGCAAGTGGGGAATTGCGCAGACCGCTCTAATGGGGTCAGTGCGGGGCTCCACACCGCCCTCTCAAGGAGCAGAGATCAAGACAAGGCTTCACTGCGTGAACAAAAAATGACTACGCAGTGCACACGGTGTGGCGCGTTGCACGAACAAAGCAATTCAGGTTCGATCTGAGCCTCTTGTGTAAGTGCACCATAGTGCACTTGATATAGTTGCACTGTTTTTTTTTCTTTTTTTGCAACTGTCTCCTAGCACTATCTCGAACTGGGCCTAACTAGCCGGCCGGACTGACCACTGCATGCGCACTGGAGGCTGCAGGACCACAGGGAAAGGACAGTGCAGGACTGTTTCGGGGGCCGCTTGCAAAACAGAGCATGCAGTGTACAGTCCCGTCCGAGCCAGCTCGACGCGACAGTGCAAGCAGCGGGGGCGTACACCCCCAGCAAGCGCTCCAGTGACCGAGTGCGCGGAGGGCGCCCTGCAGGGTTCCGAAACCGCCGCGGAGAAAACAGGGTCCGCGCGTACTCACACGGGGCGCCGACGATGGCAGGTCACCGTCTCGAAGCGAGGAGCCCCGGTCGATGAGGCGAGCAGCAACGTAGGCGACGGAGCATGGCGCGCCGGCCCCCCCTACTCCGCCGGCTCCGCTGGTCGACGGCACCCGTCCCGGGCCACACGCACACACCGCAGGTCTTGCCGCCGCGACGGGACGGCTTCCGGCGGCCGCAGGGCAGCCGGATCTTGAGCCACGCGGCCGAAGAAGACCGCTCACGGCACTTGACGGGCACAAGAAGTCCTGGCTCAGTATACGCACGCCGCCTTCCCGGACCCGTGCCGCCGTCCCGGTTTCCGGGGTAACGCTCAGTAGTGTGGTCCGCGCGGGGCCCGCGATCGATGAGCGCCGCTCCGCCGTCAGCCGGAGCCACCTGCGGAGAAAGGAACGCGCGCGCAGCTGCCCGCCACCACCACCACGAAGTCGACTCTCCTCCTCTGCATCTCTTTGCTTCTTCGAGCCCGGGCCAGCGACGCTTGGCTTGGCGCGCCGAGCGTCGTCTTCCGGTTTCGTGCGGCCGACGCCGGTGGTGGAGCAGGGGGTCTCAGTTCGTGTGGTGGCTCTTGTTCTCTGGAATACGGGTGTTGCGTGTATTCGACGTTGGGCAGCGGATGTGCATGTTTCCCCCTTATAAAAATGGTCTATAGAAAGTCTAGAGACTTCTTATGGACTCTATTGCCTTCCTATAGATATTTCTTTTTGTCTATTCATAGTCTACAGGCTGTCTATAGACAGAAGTCTACTAAACGTATATGGACATAAATCTAGATTGTCTATTGCCTATACACTGTCACAGCATTTGCATTGCCTTCAGAGTGTTCTCTAGGATTTTTCTATAGAGAGTCTATCGACTTTATGGACGGAAGTCGACGGACAGTCTAAACATCGACGGACAGACGTAAACAGCAGCTTCAACAGATATAGAATAAAGAAAGTATTCGAATATTGCAAGTATACCGACAGGTCGACATGTGCAACAAACGGATATACACGTAGCATCCAGAGGGTTTTGAGGAAATGCATGTTGAGGCTCTGGTTTGGTAGCCAGAACTGATCCAGCAGCACTGGAGAAGCACCACGTCCTATCAGTGGAATGTCAAGTGAGCAAGATGCCGAAGGAACTGCTCGTCTTTATCGCCTCGCCTCAGTGAAGCTTGATGCCTAAGTTTGTTCTGATGTGCCGGCGCTGGTGTCAGCTGCATGGCCAGCACAGCTGACTCCGGCAAGTCTTCAACAGAAAATTTTGCGGACCGTGGGCAGGAAAGTTAATCTTGAAGGTGCGTTCCTAACGCACAAGCCAATGTCTAACTACACAAGAACTTCTCATGCAGCATGCCACTGTCTTCATCGACGTGTCTGGCATCCGTCTAGCCGGGGTGTGCGTCCTTTTTAATGACACCGTCTTTCCCCTTGCGCGTGGCACACAGTTATGACATTTCAAAGCGCGCCTGTAAAGTGCTTTATCACATAATTAGTCCAGCTGTCATCTCATTAGGACTTTCAGAGGTAATCTTCATGTCCGTGTATCCGTTGGAGTTTTGAAAATACCGGGAACTTCTCGTCGAATTGCTGCGGTATGCACTGAGCCCCAGCTCTCATTAACCATGCACGACACATGAAAGTAGAAGGCAGGCAGAGAGAGAACCTTGAAATGATGGTTTAGGTTTGGTTTATGGGGTTTAACGTCCCAAAGCCACTGAGGCTATGAGAGACGCCGTAGTGAAGGGCTCCGGAAATTTCGACCACCTGGGGTTCTTTAAGGTGCACTGACATCGCACAGTACACGGGCCTCTAGAATTTCTCCTCCAAAGAAATTCCAGCCGGCCGGGATCGAACCCGCGTCTTCTGGCACAGCAGCCGAGCACCATAGCCACTGAGCCACCGCGGCGGCAGAACCTTGAAATGAGTGATGCTGGTGCCACGAGGACTTCACTGTTCGATGCAGGGCATCTTTTCTTTTGGTATGCTGAATTTAAAGTCCTGATGCCGTACTTTGGCTATGGAAGATTATAACGTTAACGGGTGTTATGCTGGATTTAAAGCCCTGACGCTATACTTTTGCTGTGGAAGATAATAACGTTAGAAGACGTTTGGTATGCTGCATTTAAAGTGCTGGAGCCATACATGGGCTATAGAAGACAACGTGCAAGGATGCCGATCAATTTTCACCACTGTGGTTCTTTAGCGTGCACTAACATCGCAGCGCACGCTGGAAGTTTTGAATTTCGCCTCCAACGAAACGCAGACGCCGCTGCTGAAATTTTATCCTGCGACCTGGCGTGGTTGATGTGTCCACCGAGAAATGAGAAAGTTACGGCGCTCTTCGTTTCCTCAAAGCCAATTTTCATTTTTATCCTCCGATCTTCGACTCGGCAGCCGAACACCGTAGCCATTGAATCACAGCGGCGAGTCTTGAATGGAAATGCTGCGTATATGATGGAACGTGTGCATGGAGGAATTTCTGGTTCGGCAGGCATCGCTTTGAGGGCCGCAATACCCTCAGCGGGGGCGCGTGTGTGGTCCCGTCGCTTCAAGGGGGGGGGGGGGGGGGGGGGGGGTCGTGAACGGCGTCGTGCCGGACCACATCTGCCTCCCCGACGCACACCTGCCGATCGCGCGCTCACGAAACAATCGGAGCTGGGGCGCCAAGGGCACCCCCCCCCCCCCCCCCGTTCTCTTTTCCCTCCGCACAAACACATACGTATACCTACCCCCACTGGGGGCGGGCAGATTTCCCTCAGCTGGGCGTTGGAGAGGAGGTGGAGACTCGTGCTCGTGACCAGAAAGTGCATTACGACTAGAACACGGCTTTGAGATATCTACGGAGTGTCTTGACGCGGGGACTCCCGGCGTAATTGAGAAGGCGTATACTGGTGCCCTGCGCGAGATCACGTCAGTGTTGTTTTGTGTGTTTGGCCGCGGGCGCGCGCTGGGACTCCTAATTTTAGCCGCGACGAACCAGTCATGCCACGCTGTTTTGAGGGGGGTGGGGAGTAGCTGGTTGCGTGACGGCAAACGGCAGTAGATGATTTTCGTTCACAATGTGCTGCACAAAGGATAGCACTGCCTGCACGACAGCGTGTCGGCATTTCATCTCATTATTACTTCGTTATACCGTTTCTTTCTTTCTGATTTTATAGCCGTGCTTGGTTTCAAGTGCACCTTGTAATACTGAAATTTGAAGACAAATTGTTTGCTGACGGCTAAAACTGTGTATCCCGTGGAGTGAAATGAAGTGCGCCTCTACTTTTAAACAGAAACGATCGTCAGATATGCAACCCGCCCTCCAAGCTACAGAGAGAACCGTGGCGTCCTCACTAGGCACTCTGCGTGCGAGCAGTTATACAAGGACAATCCACAATCCAACGGAAGCCAAAGTAATTATGGTTCACCCATTAGATAGAAAAAAGTCAAATGCGAATACAATGTCATTCGTTCTCAACCCCGCCGTGTCCCTGTATTACATATGTGCTTGATGCACTCTGAGGGCAACACTGCAGACACACCTCCGTTGTGAAGCGCTTCAAAACGTTGGCCATAACATCCTCCATAAACCATCAACGTTCTCGCTTTCTTTCTTCAGAGCAGTTTAATAAGATAAGTTTCTGCGCCCCACTATATTCAGTTCAACCGTTCCACAAGCGAAAAGAAGTTCACGATTGGTAGCAAGGTGCTGGAAGTAGTAACGGAATAAGTCTACTTAGGGCAGGTAGTGGTCGCTGATCTGGATCATGAGAAGGAAATAACTAGAAAAGTAAGAAAGGGATAAAGCGCATATGGCAGGTTATCTCAGATCATGAATGGCAGTTTACCAATATCCCCCAAGCGAAAAGTATACAGCAGCTATATCTTACCAGTACTCACCTACGGGGCAGAAACGTTGAGGCTAATGAAAAGGGTCGAGTTTAATTTAAGGACAACGCAGTGAGCTATGGAAAGAACAATGATGGTTGTAACGTTAAGAGACCGGAAGCGGCCATTGTGGGTGAGGGAGAAAAAGCGGTTTAATGACATCCTAGTCGAAATCAAGAGGAAGAAATGGGCTTGGGCAGGGCATGTAAGGCAAGATAGCCGCTGGTCCTTAAGGGTAACGGAGTGGATTCCAAGGGAAAGCAAACGTGTCAGGGGGCGGCAGAAAGTTAGGTGGGTGAACGAAATTAAGAAGTTTGCGGGGATACGGTGGCCGCAGCTGGCGAAGGACAGGGTCAATTGAAGACATGAGACAAGCTTTTGCCCTGCAGTGGGCGCAATCAGGCTGAGGATGACGATCATATTCTGTTCAACAGATATTCGTGATGATTTCATTAGGAAAGGCGTGAATTGAAAAGGTGTCGGGTTCTCACATCCTCGCAAAATTACTCAAGGCAAAAAATTCACATGGACATATAAAATCATTGCATTGGAATGAGATTTCCCTTCCGGTCATGTGGCTTCACTTCCCTCAAGCTAATGGGTGAACTTTATGACCGACGACGCAGTTTGGATCCGTGGGTCTTCCACTGCTATTGCATTAATAATCGGCCCAAGAGAAATGAAGGAATTGGTTTGCAGTTTGTTTTGTTGGTTTCCTTGGGCAGTAGCAACTCATCAGCGGGTGGAGGTTGAACATATCGGCCGGAGAGGGCCCGGAAGGATCAAAATGAGCAGAGAGCGAGTAAGGAGCAAGAGAAGGGTAGAGCGAGGGAGATGAGCCCGTGAGATAAGGAGTTACGGGGCTCTCGTGGAATATTTGTTGCAGGATTGGAGCGTTTCAACTTAATTTTTCCGCCATGAGTGGCAGCGAGGAAAATGATAACCATAATGTGGCGGCGAATGGGTCACGTTTCACCATTTGTCGAAAGTGGCAAAAAATCGCGCCGGGTGGATTGGCGTCGAACATATGTACGCATTTCGGTGTATAATGCTGACTCAGTTAAGCGTTACACCTCTCTTATACACGCTACTGCGGGCATATTGCATCAGTTTAACAAAATTTCCCTCGTGTCTGAACTCTAATCGGAGTTACAACATTGTCTTCTCCTTGCACGCGTGTGCGTGTATGCGAGTGTGAGAAGGGGGGGGGGGGGGGGGGCGGAAAGAGGGAGGCAAATATGTAGGGAGTCGATAGGGTGTACTATGGCCGCTTTCCCCCGTTGTTAGTGCAACTTTCTCGCGTTGGAGCGCGCCGCGACGCAGCTTTCAGAAGTGAGTGCTCTATTCCCACGCACTGTCGACCAGCCACTTAGGTCCAAATCTGCCACTCCGCCGCTGGCAAGTTATGAAATAGTTAAGCTAGTGCGCACAACGTAGGCTACGCGCGTGGGTGACTGCAACCCACGTAGTGTCGCAAGATACCCAGCACTCGTGGACTGCAGCCGCCCACTACAGGGCCAGCGGAGCCCTAAGTGTTGAGCTCCGTGTAAAGAGCCACTCTTGCACTGTTAGCACTCCGATTACCGGCACGAAAGCACGTGTCGAGCTTGTTGAGATCAACTGCCCGCTTCCTTTCCTCTTCCGAAGGCAAAGAACGCGATTGTAGGTCCGGCGATCGTTCGAGCATTTTCCAGTTGCGTGCTGCCCTCTGGCGACATCGGTAAAAACTATCACGAGACGTTCGACGACTGGCAGAGCGCGGCGGCTTGAGGCGTGGAACAGGGGAGGATTCATGGGAGATCAGTCTTCAAGGGGGCCAATACCAATCGTAGGCCAACACCACTAGCGTTCAGCCTGGTAGTAAGGCCGAAATCGTTTAGGAGCCTCCGTTTAGATGCATGTAGGCGATACCGATTACGGAAGGGTTGGATCTCGCTGCTTCACTTCGTGTTTCAACCTATTGGAAATTCGCATTCGCAACGAACACCAAATATATATCTATATGTAACCTTGAGCGACTCGGCTAGCACACTTGTGCTTTTGAAAAGTAACCTCACCAGTGAATACACTTTATTGTTAAAAATGAAGAATTATGTACATTAGAGATGGAGATGACTGAGGCACTGTGCAGTTGTCGGGGCATCCGCTTCTTATTCTTGCGTATTCACGGCTGGAATACAAAGACCAAAATTGTCGTAAGTAGAGGAGTAAGAACATTTCCCTGACATTCGGCGAGATCATTATGAAGTGAGCGTAATACCGGTAATAGAAAGCCAATTCAGTACTATGGAAACTACGAGGGTCGTTTGCCCTGAAGTGTGCACAATAAACGCTATTATTACATGGTATGAGGCAAGCTGTATAACGCATGCGATGAAGAATCAATATCTACAGGACCGTGCAGATGAAAGGTTGTAGCATGGCCCATAAGGCATGGCACGGCATAGAAGAACGCATATGGACATCACGCACTGTTTACGAGAAGCCCGTTCTAGGCTGGTATACTGCAGTATACACTCGGCGTGCGTTCCTAACAAGAAAGCGGTGTTTTTCAGTGCAGTTTTCTACCTTCATTGAGGGGTGACTGTAAAGTCAAGCCATCTTCAGCTATATTCATTCATCTGAAATTCCTGTCACGTTAAAACTCTCGACGACTAACTGGAAGACCGCAACGCTACCAAGTGGCAATATAAAATTCCCGAGCTGCAGTTATGCCTTTCTTAGCCGTCCAGGCGGCGCCATTACATTGGTCGGCTGCTGCCATCCACTCCGAATACAGGCGTCTGAATTTGCTTTGAATGACACACAGCTGCACGGCGGTGCATTCTGGAAGGCGATAATAATGATGCCAGCAGGCAGCTCCGGTAAGTGGCAGCTCGGGTGGGAGCTTGCCGCACAAGGAAATTTCTACACGCGTGAAAGCAGTTGCTGTTTACGGATCTTTTTCGTTACTGTCTAAGCAGTACTAGTTCACAATCGAGAAGATGCCTGCGTCTGCCCCTCTGTGCCTCAGAGAGTGATGAAGCCTGTACCCACCAGCCACCTCTCCACAGTGCACCCCTAGCTAGCGGGCTGCCACCAACACAACGCCATTCTCGATCTACCTCCCCACCTCAACCCCGTCCACCTTCAGCTTCCAGGTGCGCCAGCCTTCACCAATCAATCACCTTTCACCTCCACTCTAGTCTCCACAAGCCTCCACCCCAGGAAATCAGGCGAGGTGGTGCGACAAATGTGCGTGCGTGGGATGGGCTGGCTGGGGGGTGGCTTCTAGACATTGAATGTGGGTAGAGAGCAAAGGTAGACGGGTCTTGGATGGAGGCCTTCTTGAGGGCGGAAGCGGGTGTTTCGGGGGGGGGGGGGGGGGGGTGCAGCAACTGGCGAGTGTCGTGGTTTATTTGGTGGTGGGTGGGCGATTCTGGAAGGTGGAGATGGGTGGAGGACAAAGGTTGGTGGGTAGTAGATGCAGGCTTACTAGAGGTTACAGGGTGGCGGCATCACTCAAGATCAAACAGACAGATTTTGAGAAAGTGACAGTAGTAACGATAACGCAATTAAAGCAAAGGCGAAATCAAATTCAAAGACGCAAAACAAAGCCAGCTGCCCTCCAGAAACATCACACACCAGCCGCCTCCCCATCCCATAGCTAGGAAGCTGCCCACCCACTCCACCCCCCAGAAAAATTCTGTCGCACGTGTGAAGCCTCGGCTTAAAGTAGAAGCATCAAAGAAATCATCGAGGGTGATTCTGACTGCTTTGGAAAAATTGTCACATAAGAGGTCTGGTCTTCCCTAAATTTTTTTTCCCTGTTATTCACTCCCAAGTTGTGGAGAGCGGCCCACACACGAGCGCGGCCTTTAGTCGAGTGTACGGCGTAACAATTATTCCCTTCATTCTGTTTCATTTTTATCTAAAGCGGAATTCACTAAGTGATCACAAAGAGAACACGAACATGGTGGCGTCTAGAGCCAATGACGAAAAGGGAAAGAAAAGCAATAGAATCGTCTCATTACCCAAAACATAGAATTGTACGTACCATGAGAACGCATTTTCGGCACGGACACGAGCAGCACCAGTCCGAGGAGTAGCACGGCAGTGATGATGGCGTACCCGACCACCTCCTGCACGGTGGGACACTTGTACGAGAGGGGGTCGCTCCACTGCAGCTTGCGTTCCTGCCTGCGCTGCTCCAGTACGTAATTCGTGTGCGCCGGCTCGCCGGGCGACATCGGGCCTCCCTTGGGCTTGGAGGGTGCCTTGTCGTGCTTGTCACTCGCACCCTTTTTCGACTTCTTCTCCTTCCCGGCGTCTTCCTTCTTGCCGCCCTTAGCATCAGAGGACTTGCCACCTTTGTCAATGGAGCCTTTCTTGCTTTCCTTCTCGGCCTTGCCTTTGTCCACGCTTGGTGGCGACATGATGTCGAACGGGGTCCCGGCGCCAGACGCGCTCGCTTTGTCCTGCGGCTTAGACGGCCCCGCCAGTGCTTCCGGTAGTTTCACCTCCGACGTCTTCAGCGCTGGCTTCAACGTTGGAGTTCCCGGTAGGGAACCCTTCTTTCCTCCCTGGGGCGAGCTTGGAGCGACCGGAGCCCCGCTTGGGCCTCCGCTTTGGTTGAGTGCGGGTATATTGCGAAGTTCGTCGTTGCGAAAGAAGATTTCCGCCATTTTGAGGGCGGTGGACTCTGGGCCCTCCGAGTCACCGCCTCTTGGCGCTCCTCCTGGAAACGTAGTCGCTGCCCTGCCGCGTTCGTCCATCTCTTCGTAGAAGTCATGTCTGAGGGACTCTTCGGTCCTGAACGCGCGTGGCGCGATAGGGGGCGCTGGTGGAGGCGCTGGAGGTGGAGGAGGTGGTGGTGGTGGGGCGGGTGCCTTCAGTGTATCCGACGGTGGTTTTGCTAGTGGAGGGGGAGCTACCTTGTCAATCTTTTCTTTGTTTCCTTCAAATGTTACTTCGCTCTTCTTTTTCTCCGGGGTGACGGAGCGCTCGAGCGACAGTGATGAACTTCTTCGACTTCTCCGTCGGGGTTGCTCCACCAGCCTCATGGTGAACGAAGGTTGCTGCTCAGCGACTTCCTTCGACCTCGTAGATGGACTGTGTTTCTCCAGCTGTCCTTTCTTGGAGTGAACTGAAGCTCGTGAAGACGAAGAGTGTTCGCGGCCTTGCGTGATGCGTATGGACCAGTCAGGATTCTCGTGAAATCCAGACGTGGGTGGACCACCGGCGCCCGGGATCACTGCTTGTGTCGATCCCATGGCCATCCCTTGCTGTCCGTAAAATTGCTGAACGCCTGCGGGTGGAACGGGTGGCGTGGGTTTTTTCGCCGGCGACTGCGAGCCCATGTGTGCGGGTGACCCTTGCCTGGAACTTTTAGGGCCGTACAAGTACTGAACGGACCAGTCCTTCTCTCCTTCAGAGACTCTTACTGATTGTAACGAGGGCGGCTGCTGGGAAAGCGGTGACAAAGGCGGTTGGAAAGCTGGTTGTAAAGGCGGCAGGGAGGGAGTCATGACTGGAGGTGTTCTCTCCCGCGACCCGCGGCCTCCAGACGAGTGGCGGAGGACCCAATCAGGCGAGTAGGGAGCACCTGGAGGTCCGTAGGGCTGAGGGAACTGCATTGGTGCTCTAACAGCTTCCATAGGTGGCTGTGGTAGCTTCGGTGGCGAGCGTGAGATGGAGTCGGAGTGAGACGGCGAGTGCGAGTATCGAATGACCCACCGCGGGCCGCCTTCCTCTTCAAAGTACAGCTCCTGGGGAATGGGCGGTTTTCCAGCTGCGTATTGCGGCCCGGGAAAAGAAACTTGCTCCTGTGATCGACCAGCCATGTATTGAGGTCCAGACGAAGCAAGCTTCTCTTGCGATCGCTGCCTTTTCTGACCCTTCTCAGAAAGGCTGCTTTGGTTGCGTTTGAGCGCACGCTCCTTTTCGGCCATCCAGCGCTCGAAGCTGCTGCCACGCCGTGCGCTGCTGCTTCTGCGGCCTCCAGAACCTCTGCGCTCTTCGTCCTGCTTGTCTCCGCTTCGAGAGGAAAACCAGTTGAGGATATTCGAGAGGATGCTGCCCCCAGCAGCAGGCTTTGCAGTTGTCTCCTTGACTTCGCTTCGTTCGGTGACATCCTCGGAGCTGCGCTCGCGCCGTTTGAACTTCGGCGGCGGCGGTGGTGGTGGACTGTACATTGGCGACGAAGGTGCCTCTGGTGACGGGGTAAACATGGGTGGCGGAGGCATCATTGGCGGTGGGGGCATCATGGGTGGCGGTAGGGGCATCATAGGTGGCGGGGCCGGTTGTGGTGGATAGTACATTGGCAACGATGGTTCCATTGGTGGCGGGGGAAACACCGATGGCGGAGGCATCACCGGCGGTGAAGCGCGTGATAGTCTCCTCTTAGGCGATGACTTTGGAGATGCTGACCTCCCTTCTGTCTCGAACCTGCAGACATCGCATACCGAATCGCAGCAGCTCTTGCGCCTCTTTTGTTTTTTGCCTTCCGTTTTGGGGGGAGGCGATGGCTGCGGCGACCCCCCGAAAAGATTGCACACAGACTGCCAGCACGAAGACGGTGGCGCATCGCTCGCGCTCTCGAGAGATTTCTTCTTGGTGGGCCTGGGCGATTCGCCACCAGAAAAATCCTGGGCAGATCGAGCTCGCCTGTCCGCGGCCGATGAAGCAGCCACAGACGATGTCGCAGTGTCGTAGGAAGTTGAGCGGTGCATCTCTGTGCGGGACCAACGCCTCTGCGTTCTCTTGGCTCCTGGAAAGCCGACGACCCTTATCTTCGCCACGAGATCGTTGTCTGAGCCTGCGACTGACTCTGAGCTGTAAGCAATGTCCGGCGAAGGCGCACTGTTCGCCGTCGACTGTTCTCGGCACCTTCGCTCGTCTCGGGCAGGAGTCGACTTCCCACTACGGGTGGGACTACCCTTAGGGTTAGGTGGTGGTCGGTGCTTAGGCGATCCATGCTGACTCGAATCACGACTCTTCGTAGCTGGTCGAGGTGAAGGTTCGTCCCGACTCTGTTTAGGCTTGCTGTTGTTGGCGTCCTTCCTATCCGGACTTCCGCGCGGACTAGACCGGGCATTCTCTTTTTTTCTGCGTGTCGCCCATGTGAAGCCGGCACCGGACGTAGCGGACTCGTTGCTGGACACTGCCTGAGCTGTTCGAGGCGAGTGATCGTCGCGGCTGTGCTTCTTTTTACTGTTGTTGTTCCCCTTTTTCCGGTCTGGACTTCCTCGCGGACTGGACTGGGCGCTCGATCTATTGGACCTCTTTATTTTACGAGTTGCCCACGTGAAGCCGAGACCGGACGCAGCAGTCTCACTGCTGGACACTCCCGGAATGGCAATCTTCTCGCTTTTCTCGGATAACCTTTCTCTCGACGTGCTGCAGCTGGCATATTCTTCTGTCTGTGAGTCCATAGAGCGAAAAGACGGTTTCCTCTGCGGCCGCGGCACCTTGAGCTGTACGCCTTTCCTGCTCTTGCTCGTTCGTGACCATGAGAACCAACTCGGTGAGCCGGTATCAGAAACACTAAGGCTAAAGCTTTCCTCTACACTTACACCGTCCATCTCGAGCTGCTTCTTATCCTTTTTGGACTTGTCTTGGCGTTTAGGACTGCCACGCGAGTTGTCCTCGGTACTCTTTTTTCCCTTACGCTTCTTTTCCTCCTTCTTCTGATTCTCTTTCCATCGCGCGTCTTGCTCTTTAATGGTCTTCTCAATTTCCACCATTTGCTCCTGGACCCGTTTTTCCAGCTTCGCCACAGGATCCTCCTCGGTGTCTGACGTGGGCGCACCACGACCCTGTGCGCTCCAGGGTGCAACAGTTTGGACCCCTCTGGTTTCAGGTGGTGACGTGGTCGTGGCATTTATGGGCATGAGAACAGGGTTGAGTTCGTTTTCCGAGTTCATCATGTACCCCACCGTGAAGGTATTCCCTATGGCTGGCGGTGGCAGCGGAGAACGAGCGCGTCTGTGAGCCTTCTCGTGGTGACAACAGTGGGGACTTCGCTTCTTGTGCCGCTCTTCTGAAGTCTCCTCTTCCTGGTTGAAGATGCCCTTGAAGCAGGATGACAGCGGACATGCAGCGGCACGCTCTGAAGAAGAGCTCTTTGCTGTCTTTGGCGCTGGTGGGGCTGGAGCGGGGCTCTGCATCTGTGTCTGCCCATAGTAACCTATCTGAGCCATGGGAGCTTGCATCTGAGCCATTGGACCTTGCATCTGTACCGGTCCTCCTGCCATAGGAGTGGGCAGTCCGTTGTTTAGGTTAGCCATGTACGGAGGACACACAAAGTTTTGATTAACGTATCCCGAGAATGGCTGGCTTCCTGAATGCGGTAACAAGGGCGACTGTTCTTCGAAGCTTGGCTGGCGTGGCAGTCTTTCAGACGTGCACGGTTGTTCAGTCTGGGTTGCCGCGCGCGTGATGTTAACGTGTCTCCGTTCACTATTGCTGTCATCTATGTCCACGTGCGTTTTTACTCTCGGTATTATGATCTTGGGGAACTGTGACTGCGTCGTCGAAGGCGAGGAGCACCGCACGCATTCGCCGCGTTCTTCTGTCTGCACTGTCTTAGCCGACGTCATCCTCTTTCTCTCTGCCAGCGACGGCTGCTTCCTGGTAGTGGCCGAAGAGCGCACGATGACCGGGCTCGGTTCTTCGTCGGCGTTCTCGTGACTCTCGAAGGTGCTCAAGCTCTCAACTCGAATGAGCCTCTTCCTCCTCTGCTGCCGGTACCCGTTCTCTGGTGTCCAGGGACCTCTAGCCTCGCTCGCTAGAGAAGGGTACATTGGCATGGTGCCCACGAAGGCGGGTGGGAGCGGCTCGAACGCGGGATTTTCGTAGCAGCCTGCGTGCCAAGAGTTGGTCATGTTAGGAGGGCACGTGTTGTTCCAGTATTGGCCCGTCGCAGTCATCGGAAATTGAGTCTGCCGTAGCGCTTGAGTCGTTGTCCTTGGGGGTGACAGGCTTCGCCTGAGACGTAGCATTCTTCGAGGACCGTAGGCTTGAGTAAACCTTATATCCTGTTGCGCTGATATCGTGCCTCTCGGTTCCGTAGGGAATTCACCCTGCTGCCAGGGTCCACTTCTCAAACGGCGGCCCTTTCTCGTTATGCCGGCTGTGGAAGGCCTAAGTCGGCCATACTGCGACCGTACACGCATGAACTCGGGGGAATTGCGGCGCACTACCATCTTTCTAGGAGCCATGGGTCCACCGGTCGCAACGAAGGCCTCGACATTCCGCATCCTGACGTCACGAACGCGGGCTCTTGGCGCAGGGAGTCTGAAAGGAGCCGCAAAACCTCCAAGACCTCTTATACCGTATGTTTCTTGTTGGTATACTGGAGGCTCCCGATAGCTGCTATAAGGAAGCCAGTCTTGAGCATCGCCCTGTATCTGGTAGTCAAATTTATCACTGTAGGGTGGCTTCACGAGTTTGCTTGCGCTTTCATTGCGAAGTGCTGTGACAGAAGCAGGTGGTATTAACGCTGGTTCCTGATTTTGGAAAAGCAAATGGTTCTCGTTGTCCATAACCACTTGGGTGCTCTTAAGCGGCGAATTGTCTTGCCCACCGAAAAGAGCCGTAGCACCCCACTCTGGTGTTAGAGGGTCATGCACCGATTCGAAAGGATGGGCGGTGTTTCCGGGCATTGCGCTGGCTTCCTGATTACTCAAGCTGTCGGGACTTGTAAGATCGGTTGCTGTCGCCGGCTCCTCACAATACTGTAGCTCTTGGTTGATCTGAAGGCCGTCCGGCTCGGAGGTAATACTGGATGACGTGCTAACAGTTACCAACCTTCCCTCTGGAAATGTGGGCAATTGCGATTGTGCCTCTATGGAATTGTACGGAGTCTCGTAGGCCGTTTCGAAATCCATCATGGACCGGGCAGAAGGAAATGTAGTGGTACTGTTCGCCCGATGACTTTGAACATCCAAGGCAGGGCCTGATCCCCACTGCTGCGCTGTTTCCTCTGCAAAGCGGACTGCGCATGCCCGATTTGGTGGCCCGAATGAGGCTTCAGTTGAGCGCTGTTCATCTGAAAGCCTTTCTACGCACAAGTCTTCTATCTGCTGTCCAGGGTTCGAACTATTGTACGTAGCAGGATTGGAGTTGTGGAATGAGTTTAATAAGCTGACGTCTTCAAACGGAACGGCTGGGCCGAACAGCTCTCTCGCAGAAGTGACCTTAAAAGTCTGTGAGGAACCTGCTCTCGCCAAGAAGTTTTCCGCGATCATGTCAGGGGCGCTCTCTTCGCGAATAACGGAAAGTACCGGCCGCACCGCAGTTAACGGCGTCGAACTTCCAGAAGGCGGTCGGCAAGCTTCAGATTCCGCGTAGCCGCCGTAACCGTGCGAGCTTTGAAGCCTTTCTCTAGAAACACTGGCCTTAAACTTCTCGGGCCAGCTTCTCTCTAGGTCACCGCTTTCCGCGGAAATCTCCAAGCTGCTTTCCTCCTCTCCATTAGCTGTCAACATGCGACCTCTGAGGGAATGATGAGAAAACACTCCTGTAGCTCTTCCAGCGCCAGATGAAGCGCGACTGACATCCTTAAGCGGAAGAAACTCATCGCGCTCTCTTTCGGCCAGGGCTATCGCCGTCGCGGAAAACCCACGCTGGGTGTCTCTGTTTGACCATTCCCGGTACATTGGCATACCGCGTTCTTGAACGCTTTCTCTGGATTCAGGTAAGTTTTGCACGTCCTTATCAGTAAGCCCAATGGTTGTCGCTGAGAAACCAAACTCTGTTATCTCGTTCCGACGCGATTTTCGGGCACCAATAGCGCGCGCGCTCTTTCCAGAAGACAGGCTGAACTCGGATTTGTTGCTTTTAGAACGGTATATATCTTCTGGGCGCTTGTTGAGGGACTGGCTAGAGGCAATAGCCAGGCGATCCTTGTCCGTGAGGCCTATGGTCGTCGCTGAGAAACCAAACTCTGTTCTCGCGTTCCCATGTGATTCCTTGGCACCAATTGCACGGAGACTTTTCTTAGAGGACAAACCCAACTCTGATTTGTTACTTTTGGAACGGCTCATATCTTTTGGTCGCTTGTTCAGGGACTGATTCGAGGCGACAGCGATGCGACCTTTGTCTGTGAGACCAACGGTCGTCGCAGAAAACCCGAACTCGGAGATATGGTTTGTGTGGGGTAGGTGAACGCGTGAACCGGACATTCCGGGCCCGCGTACAGGCGGCAGGGTTTCACACTCTTTCTCGGTGAGACCGAAAGTGGTCGCAGAAAAGACAAACTCCTCCCTGAGGCCCGACCGGGCGCTAGTCCTTGATATCCTGCCCAGTCTCTCCGATGACGTCACGTACGGAGCCACTTCAGCCGCTGCAGATGTGTACGACGTAGCCGGGTGTACATACTGGGCTTCATAACCTCTGGCGATGCTATGAACCGACAATGTACGCAGTATAGTTTCCGAATCTTCGTATTCTTGGAGAGGCAAGAACGGCCCGCCGACCTGGCTGTCAATAAAGCCAGATGGATTGAGATCTTCAGGACGGCTGGCAATAGACTTCCCTTCTTCGTTGCGCAAGGTCGCTGCGACCTTGGTGATGGTTCCTAAGCTAGGCGCGCTCGCTAATGGAACTGCAGCGGCTCGGAATGTCTCCCGGCCAGGAGTGTGTCCAGTGTCTAATTTTTGTTTGACTTCGGTCTGTAAAGGCTGTTGTTTACTATCCGCTGGATTCGCGGTAACTTTCTCACCTTCCGTGTTTGCAAGCTTTGTGTCGGCTTCCACAGATGTCGCAGAGGGCGCAGCCGCTCCATTGTTTGGATCCGTCGCAGCTTGTGTCATGACAACCGACTGAGAGGATGTCGGCTTGTGCGGAGGATAGTTGGCGTCCCAGTCCGGAGGTTGCGGCATGACGTGAACGTGGTGCACGTTGCCGACGGCGGCCATCTGGAAGCCGTGAACCAGGTCCGCCTTGCTCGTCTTGGGGGTAATGATCTGCCCTTCCAGGTGTATGCTGCCGCGGGTCTTGGCCTGAGTGACGCCAATGGCGAATTGTTCTTGACCCTCCGATGACTTGTTGGCCGACGCCGACACCCGAATAGGCAAGTCACCGGCCGACTCTTTTGGCCGTAACACGACGAAGGAAGCGCCCGACTCTTCTGCCAGTGTTTTCGTGCTTGACGGGTCAGGGTTGGCAGTAGGTGCCGGAGTAGAAGGAGCGAGCATGTTGATCCTGGCGCGCGCCGCCTTGAGCGGCACAGCCTCCTTCACTATGTCTTCTTCGCTCTTGGCAGTCCTTGCTTCTGGGGCATCGTTCGCTTCTCGTCCTTGCACAGCTTCACCTTCGGCACGATTCACTGCGCCGTGGTCCAGCTCGTCTGCGCCGGGCCTTCCTGCTTGTTTGGTCTGTTGTCTCGCTTCGTCTTCCTTCGGTTTACTCGACTCCCACTGAACACGGACGCCTCCGGCAGAACCTTCTTCCACAACCTGGCGCATCTCAAACGACCACTGGCCAGACACTCCCGGACGGACGGACTCGTACTTGTGAACCAGCTTACGCTCAATGTCTCTGGCAACTTCCACTTGGATCGTGGTCGAGCTAGCACCGTGGACGAAGACCTGCTTGGCGACTGGTCTGTCTCGGTCAGCCTGTGTTGATGCAGAAAAAGAGCGGAATTGCGGAGGCGGTGAGCAGGGTCTGTAAAAATCGTAGGTGTACAAAATTTGGTTGGTCGATAGAGATTAACACCTTCGTGTCGAAATAGAAGTGGCACAAAAGCCACTAATGATTTGCTTAAATACCCTTTGGTAATTTTCACCCGGGTATATCGGCAAGTCTCATTATAGGCCCGCTGTTTAGGCTTAGCAATCTTAGCGTTTTCTTTACTCGTATCTGCGCCGCACTGCCGTTACTTCCCCCTTCAGCTTTGTGCATTGAGTTCCATATGTCCCAAACCACGATCCATAGTGAACGCTTTAAGTTCGCCAGTTAGTAATAAACGCTGAATTGGTGACATAAAAGGAAAGAAAGGAGATCAGTCACGTGAGCAAGCGCCATCTGGCGGCTGCAGGCAATGACAGCGGCTGCTAGTCCACCGCGTCAGCAAATCGAAATTCTCCAAGAAGGCTTTCAGAAAAACGACAGAAACTCAGACTTTATGTTAGATCAATGCACGTAACTGCGAGCAGGGCAGTGTGCGCGCAGTGCCTTAGCATGATGCAGAGTGCGGTCTCCAAAGAGATTAAAAAAAGGCGTCTCCAATATACAGCTTTTTGTGTGTTTTGTCCCTGATAGCACAAAGGCTGCTAACGCAATCCTGTAAATTATCATGCTGTTCAGGCCAGCGTGGCTGATGGCACTATAGTTAGTAATTGGCACAGAAGAACACAACACACCGCAACTTTATGACAAGAACAAGGAAAGACCGACACCACAGCGCTGACGTCAACTGGTACTTTATTTCAGGAACGAACAGCATGTCAGTCTTTTCTTGTCCTGGTCAAAAAGATTTGGTGTGCTATGGTCTTCGCTGAGGTGTTCAGGGCAAGACGACTAAACTTCGCTTAGGTACATTGTTCACTTATAATAAAACGGAATCGTGATTTACTGGTCACTTTTCAGTTTGAAATAAGCAGAACGAGAAGGTATTGTTTCTGCATAAATGTCGCTGATATATCCTCTAATTTTGCGTACTGTCCTCTTTGGTTTGGTTTGATTTGGTTTATGTGGTTTAACGCTCCAAAGCGACTCAGGCTATGAGCGACGCCGTAGTGAAAGGCTCCGGAAATTTCGACCACTGGGAATCTTTAACATGCTCTGAAATCGCGCAGTTCACGGGCCTCTAGCATTTCGCCTCCATTGATATCCGACCACCACAGCCGGGATCGAACCCGCGTCTTTCGGGTCAGCAGCCGACCACCATAACCACTGAGCCACCGGGACAGCTCTACTGCCCTGTGGCATGAAACGAGGATGTTAACTATAGGGAGTACGTCAGCACAGTATTTCTCCAGTACTCTTCTCAATGCGCGCCTTCAGGTTCCCTACTTGGTACGTACGTTCTCCCTGGAGAAGCGCGCTACAACGGGACCCAGGTTCCGTGCATGCTGAGTCTGTTGCCATGCGCCAGCTCCGACCTGACGCTGCCGCATCTCTTCCCTCCATTCCGAGGAAAGTGCGAGGGTGACCTTCCTTTCTCGGTGTTCTGTTGCTGCAGCGGGCCTTGGCTGCTCGTCGGAAACCTCGATGACCTGCGTCGCCACGATGTGCTGGCCTCCGACGTCGTCGCAAACCATCTGCTGGCCCATGGACAGGCACGCGTTCGAAGGCGCTTCCCTCATGAGCGCCATCTGGTCCAGCTGCCACGCCTACACGGAAAGCAAGTAGCGCGCAACAAAGAAAGATATATTAGAACGCATGGTAGCTTGACAAGTTACGTCTGTGGCAGTGCAATGTGATATAGAGCGAGAATTTTTTTTTTTTGGCACTCGGTCAACTTCTTTTTGTGATTTCCAAGCTCGGAGTGCACTTTCCTTGACTCACAGATTCCTGAGAAAACAGGGCAAGGGAGTGGATTGATTCACTACAAAGTTGTGGAGGCCCCTCAAAGAAGTCCCCGCAACCAGTGGTGTCCTCCTATATACTGTCTTGGGTAACGTTTAATCGATTGCCTCGCCCACTGCTAACGCGGCATCAAGTGGCATCGAAGAAGATGCAAAGTGGATGACCGCGACCTCGCGACAGAATGTGGGCGCCAATGGTGAGAGGGCCTCCCTTCCCTTGAGGGCAATTTTCCTCTTAGTCCTCTAATTGTATCCAGCTTTGACGAGGAGCTATTTTTCTTTCCCCCATGATGCCCGCGTCCTAATCAGCCCGGTGTGCGTGAAGCACTGGTCTTTTCCAAGCACAAGCCAGCCAGCTTGTCAACACTTAGTAAGGGTCTCGGACGGTCCCCGGACACCGCCAGCCCTACGTTACGGTTCCCGATAACGGCAGCGCTCTCACCCTGTCCGGGACTCGCGATGGGTCAGCTGCCGATGGCACGGTTCTGTGGGTAGCCACAAGGCCCGTTCTTCCTGCCCCGCTCACACCCTCGAGGCTCAGCGAACGCTGCTGCGACGCCGCTGAGAACCGTGGCTGGCTGTTCCTGCCGCCCGGCACTGCAAAGGGGCACGCAGACACGTCCGCGGTTCACGGCAGCCGTCGCTGAAGCGTACGCTCCTCTCGCTGCCTCCAGGAGACGAGGCAACGTCTGCCATACGCTCACCTTTTAGAGCGTCTCTATCAACTGTGTGACGCCTGTTCCTCCCGCTCTTATCTGATGGCGCCACCGTACGCCCGCGTTCTTGGCAAGACTGCGCGGAAACGCCTCAGCAGCAGACCTTCCTCTGGGACAACGTGTACAGCTTTATGGGCGGCTGCGGCTTCGTTTGCCTGACAACTTGCCAATCGCTACCGAGTTGAACAGATTAGAGCCTTAGTCTGATGGGCTCATGGGAACCCTCCACCGTGGAGTAGATAGTAAATACTCTTGGCATCAACCCGAGCAAAAACATAGTGCTGCATAGAAGAGCGCAGAAAAGGCGCAGTTGAATAAACATTCGTCCTGGTCCGGGAATCAAACCTGGGGCGGCCGCCCGTCTGCGGACGTCGCTCTATCAACTAAGCTAATCAAGAGGACTAGCAGATTTCAAGGCAAGATCCAGTTGATCAGCAAGTCGAAGTGGGAACGGTGTTAGACCGATGCTTGAACGGCAGTTTCTATCAAAGCCGTATATCTTTCCTTCATATTCATTATCGCTGCGTTTCGATGGATGCTAAAGGATATACTTATTCCCGCCCTGTGACACCGGGATCGACAACTATGATAATCAGGTGTGTGTAGCGCGAAAAGACGCAACGCGAGTCACGTCTTTTCTTATCGAACACCTGGCGTGTGCTGCATGTATGCCGCAAATGGAACCCGTTGCCATCCCTTAGCTTCCTCCTCCGTTATCAAGATATTTCCACGGACCAACGCTCTACGGCTTCACACAGAAGCGGAGGCGTGTTACGGATTGATCCCTCGAATGTGCCGGAAGGTGTGTGCGTGTGTGTGTGGCAAGAGGCCATCAGTTCTGTGAGTGCAGGTGAATAGAGTGAAGGAACTCGCATTCGACTGGGCTCCCAGCAGAGCAGCGTCGTCAACCGCAGCGTAGCTGGGCTGGACAGGGTTCTGCGCGTCCGCCATCAGCGCCAGCTCCTCGTCCAGCCGCGCCGCAAGCAAGCTCCGCGAGTTGTTCACAGGTCCAACGCTGAGTGACACCCGTCTGAATACGCTCAGCTCACTGCTGCCATCCCCGTCGACCTCGCCGCCTGCAGCAGTGTATCATCGAGCTTTGCACAACGCGCAACGGTCTGTGCTCTCCATGACAAATATACACACTTTTGTCGCGACCTTTCCGTAGTTAGCCTAATCCTCCTCCAACAATGAGAAAAATTGGCAGCGGCTTAGCTTGGCTATGCCAGGATATACGTAGCGAAAGCATGCGACACAGCTGGCGAGCGCAACGACGAGGCGCGCGGTGTGACGTCATACCAAACGGCGGCGGCTCCGCGGCGAGGCGCGCGGTGTGACGTCATGCCAGATGGCGCGGCGAGCGCGCGGCGTCCGCCAGCTGCGGCGGTTGCTAGGCAACGATACATGGTCGGTGTTTGTGCCTCCTCGGAGCACCGCCACAGCGAAATTTCGTGGCCAATATATATAGCTTTCGCTACAATATCTTTGTGTAGCACGTGAGCCATGCTTCAGATGACACTGATAACGCGTTATTTGAAGTGTAGCTAGCGGCGCGTTGACATACAGAGTGAATCACTGGCTCAAGAGGTGTCAAGGCGAACTCGGAGGCCTGCCAACTCACTCGCACACCTGTTTCTTGGTGTGAGCTAGGTCTACGGGTAACCAGTAAAAAGGAAGGACCTTTTTTCTTTTTTCACCTTATGCTACTCGTTACGGGGCTTCGCTACTTCTATGCACCTCAAGAATACTTCGCCTAGGATTTTTCCCCCCACAATTTCTCGCCGTCAGCGGCCACCGGCGGAAAGTGGCGCCACCTTGCGGTGGTAACACTTTGACGCAATCTCACATTCTAACGCGACCAGGTAAACCTTTGAATGGTACATTGTTGAGGGTTAATCCGCGAGTTCTAGCTGAGGGCGAAGCTATCCCTGAGCGTATACTCAGCCGAGACATTAACGCGCTCCTTTGAGAGTAAAAATAACAATAGTGCCAACAGTCTGCTGTACAATGACCGCAACTCTCGTTCTGTGCGGCCAGGACTGACGCGTAATCATCTTGAAGCGCCATAAATGCATGAAAGCAGAAAACAGGTTGTGGGCTATGACTACGAACCATGCACAATTATACAGATGAGACTAAAGATATCAAAGCGTGCAGACTTTCTAGCGAGCGTTTTAATACAGCCTGAAGGTAGCAAACTGTAACAAGTGGGAAGCAGAAAAATACAACGGAAGTGAGTGCAATGCAAAAAAAAAATCTGCATAAAATTAGGCAATTAAGGAAAGGCCCTAAATAATCCGTCCCCCAGGCGCATACAAAGCTGCTATACTGGCAATGGAGGAAGCGGAAGTTTAAAAGGAGGATACACAATACCACGTTTGTACATAAAGAAGACGAGAGTATAAATAAGAAAGATGGCTGACAGGTTAACAAGGATACGCACCGATACCACGTTTACGAGCTCAATAGCACGCTGTCACACAAAGCCAGTCGTTCAAGTAATTGACAAAACTTAACTGAGCGCGTTGAAGAGTCTGCATCTGGCACACAACACAACACAAACGAGAAGGACGATTACAATTGCCCACACTTCGTTTTGCTGCCATCATACTTGTCGTGTGAGTAACGCTGGGTGCCAAGACACAACTTTTGTAAAACTTTTGCACTATTCAAAACCAAGTGATGCGAGTGACTAAGAGCGTCACAATCTAAACAGAATGGAGGAATAAGGGAGTAAGCTGTCTTCTAGCGCACACCCTTCTATAAACAGAGGGCGCTAGAGGACAGCTTTACTCCCATATAGGCGTATTCTTGTTTATAGCGCAGGTGGCAGAAGTGAGAGGAACCTTTAATGTGATAAAAGGAGCACAGACTGGCCGCAAAAATGCCTTTCTGGTTGTTTTGCAGAGACACCCTGAAGTGTTCTCACGGCAGGAAACCGAGAACGAGAGATGCCACGCGAAAACACTGACGGCGGGTTCATGAAGGTCATCTCAACGCCACTCTCGCACGTACAGTGAGGACAGGGGAAATAGCGTCTGCATCTCGTTACGCCAACCCTCACTGCAACAAGAGAACATGCCGGTGGCCTCTGCTCGCCTTCCGTGTCCACTCACGCGGATCCTCGGCGCCCTCGGCCATGGTGCTTCGTCGGGCTACGCACAGCGCGCACCACAGCCAGGGGTGCCGGCCGGCGGCGTCGGTGCTGTTGCTACATCGGGCAACGACGCCGGCGCGCCCAGCTTCGTCGTCTTCTGGCCAGGGACGAAATGATTGCAGGAACACGTGGTGCAGAGTTTTGGTAGCGTCATGATGATGATGATGATGTCCTCAGGCTGAATGGCACATACCCACGTCATCGCAGCGGTGCGCCTAACTTCGTCTTTGTCAACCATCGTCGGCGCTGGGCACCCAGCCTCGGCCGCGCGAGCACACAAGCATCATCATCATCAGCCTGACTACGCACATTGCAGGGCAAAGGCCCGTGTCTCTCCAATTAACTCTGTCCTTTGGCAGTTGCGGCTACCGTATCCCCGAAAACTTCTAAATCCCCTCCTCCCACCTAACTTTCTGCCGCCCCCTGCTATACGCTTGCCTTCTCTTGGAATCCACTCCGTTACCATTGAGGGCCAGCGGTTATCTTGCCTTCGCATTACATGCCATGCCCCAAGCCCATTCTTCCTCTTGATTTCGACTATAGGATGTCATTAACCCGCGTTTGCTCCCTCACCCACTCTGCCCACTTCCGGTCGCTTAACGTTACACCTATCATTTTTCTTTCCATAGCTCGCTGCGTTGTCCTTAGCTTAAACTGAGCGCACAGGCGTCGGTCATCAATGAAGCATCTCTAGGGTCTTTATTTTACCGTCATTCAGTTATTCTCTATATCTACCTCCTTATTGCTGTGCGCATGAGGATACAGTTTTCATGCAGATTGTATATAAGCGTTGCTCTCCGCACTTTTCTTTAAAAAGAGGACCTCAGATATAGCAATGTGTCCGGTGCTGAGTTGACAGGCATAGAGACGATAATCAGTACCAGACAGACTGGCCAATTTGACAGAGCTCAGGTTGACCGCGGGGAGCGGAGCTGCTGCTGCTGATTAACAACCAAGAGCGCCTGGCAACACTAAAAGCCATCGTGACACATCAATCATCGATTAACGAATAAAACATTTCGCTGCTGTTTGCGCAAGAAACCCAAGGCTTTCTAGGGTAACGAAACTGCGAGCCCACCAAACTAGTTCGGCGCAACGGCCGTTTCTGCACAAGCACGTCGTCGAAGCAGCACTTCTGAAAGCACACGGTGGCTCCTTGATGTTTACTATCGACCGGTTGCCTTTTTATGCGTAGCATATTGCAATCACTCAGTTCAGCCCTTGGTGCTGAACCACGTGACGTGACGTGACGTCACGTGGTTTGGTGACGGCATGTCACGTGTTGACGTTACGTCAGCAAACCACGTAAAAAAGGAAAAAAAGAAGGAAAAAAGAAAAAAGGAAGAAAAAAAAGAAAAAAAAAAGAAAAGGACGGTTGAGCATGGTGGCGGTTGCCACCGCCCCGTTTCAAAGGGGGCGCTCCTATCCATCCATCCATCCATACGTCACGGAGGAAAAGCTGCTGAGAAAATCGAGTGCCGCCAAGCAATACTCGCGCAAAAAGACCGCGCAATATGCAACGCATTCTTGGCTTAACCAAGCTATAGTATTCTAGTACACTATAACCAAGCTAAGCCTGGGCATTTTTTCTTCCTTTGTAAATGGTTCTTATGCACACCCCTTTCCCTGCTGTAAATTCTATTAATGCGGCAGTATTAAAAGCCTCATCGGGAAGAAAATATGTCGTCAGTAGCTAAATTAGCCGATTGGCTACAGGGAAATGACGTCATCAGACCGGATCGTTTCGAATGGCTCGAGGAAAGACGTCACCAAAGCGGGTCATTCCGAATGGGTGGGGGGAAAGTGACGTCACCAGACCGGATCATTCCGAATGGCTAGGGGGAAGTGACGTCACCAGACTGTATCATTCTGAATGGCTATGGGGAAGTGACGTCACTTCCGGTAAAAACAACGGCTGCTTATGCTACCAAACTGACAACACATAATGGAATTAAATGTGGGATTTTTTTTTAAGACTGGTTACTCATGCGGCAGTGCGCTGGTCCGTTAACCGACCCATGATTTGACTGGCGGTTAATGTCCGAACTGCTGGATACCAGCCGCGAGGCAATCCTTTAGAAGAAACTTGACTATCCAAGCATTTCACGCATGAAAACATTTAATCTCCTGGACAACAGTTTGTGAGTCTCGTTCCACTCTACACTCCTGCGACCTTCCAGCAGGCTCACCGGCCAGCAGTTGTTAGAACAGGGACAATGAAGAGTTTTTCAAGCGTCAACGAAGGAAAATTTATTCAGCAATTTCCTTAAAATTTTGCAAACCTCATGTTGTGGCTATCCTGGAACGCGCGCCAAATACCCTTCGCCGACGTGAACATTGTTCCGCAATACAAAAACTGCAGTCAATAAGCATAATTGAGTGCCTACCCCGTCCCTCATTAGTTTAATCGCAAAGCATCCGTAAGGCAGCTTATCGTCGCGTGCCCAGCCATGTAGGAAAGCCTCCCAGATCGTCACGCGGTGAGGACCAACAAGTCTTCTAGTAAGGTTCAGCACGACTCCAAAGCCACCGAAGCTTTTAACTGCGGTCAAGGGATCGCAGGTCTTGCCGCGGTCGTCCATTTCAATTCCCTTTGCAGTCCAGGGGACACCTGACATGTCTTCAGCGTATTTCTGCTGCCCGGTGCCTGTAGATGTGGTTCGGGCCCTGCGGTTCAGGGCCTGCAGACGGCGCCTATGAAGACGACGGCGTGGTTATAGTGGTGCAACAGCACGTACAGGAAGGGGCGGTTGGCGCGGAACGCAATCATGGTGGCATCCAGCGGGTTGGGCGGCCGGCAAGCTTCGCCCAGCCCTTCCTCGGTGGTGTCGAAGAGCGCCTCGTGGATGAAGTTGTCCACGCAGAGCTTCGCCCCGGCGCCCGTCATGCGGGTCATGTCGACCACGCGGTCGTCGAACAGGTTGGTGATGCCGACCGCCTTGAGGGCGGGCACCATCTCGTACGACTTCTGCAGCCGGAAGCGGGGAAGCCACACGGCCATCGAGTGCACCGGCTTGAGGTCCTTGAGCAGACGCCGCAACACGTCGTACGTGAGTACGGCCACCAGCTTGCTTAGGCTCACGTCACGGTCGGGTAGGATGACGAGCAGGCTCAGACAGCGGCTCACGTAGGACAGCTCGATCGCCTCGCACGGGATGCGTGTGCTGCGGCAGTACATGGCCCCACGGCACGACTCCAGCATGTCCACCTGAGCCTGCACATCGCACTGTCTTCAGGAGCAAGTCGCTAAGTGGGCCGTCATGGCAATGTACACTCTTTGAAATGATTAGGTTTGCTTTATTGAAGCAAGTTCTAGTAAACGACGCCTACGCTGCCCTTATGAAATAGCGTATCATCACTGAAAGCAAAAAATTCACTTTGATACCTATCTCCATTACGTGTTGGCAGCGCGGTAGCATTAGCAGCTCTTGACACCTTTATCAGGAGTGGCGTCGCTTCCGGTATGGTGACGTCATTTATATTCTGCCAATGGGAATGCTTCCGTCTGGTGACGTCTCTTCCCTCCAGCCAATGGGGATGCTCCGGTCTGGTGACGCCACTTCTGATGAATTTGACCCTATGAGACTTCTGATGCTATCGCAATAAACAAGTACAAAAAAATTCAGGGGGCACTTTGGCTCTCTAAAGTGCTGCAAGGCGAAAGCGTTTCCTGGCGCACTGTTTGTCTTTATTTACTTTTTTATTTTTCATATTTTTTATTTTTGCTCCTTTTCTTTTTTTGTTTTTATTTTTTATTTTCACATCTTATTTTTATTCTGTTGTTATTTTGTTTATTTTCTTTTTATTTTTTATTTTTCTTTTTCCTGACTTTATTCCTTTTATTTTATTTATGAAACCCATGTCGAACCTTGAGCCTTTGTGGCGGAGTGGTAGCGTCTCCGCTTCAAATTCCCACCCTCGGCGCAGTTTCTTTTTAAGCAGTGACGCCGAAAGGCGGACAAATCTGCCGACACGGCTGCCGACGCGTCTGCTAACGACAGTATGAGACATTGAAGGCTTTCGCCTTAAAACGAAATCTGCGGCGACATATGGATGCAGCGAAATAGACGCCGCCAGCTGTGTGCAATTTCGACGGATCTCTGCGTTCGTCACGTTACGCTCCTGACTACTCTTACAACCCTGTGGCACACACAGGCTAGTGCCTGCAAGCGAGACACGCAATGTGAGGCATGGCCAGGCTGTCGCCTGTAAGCGAGGCTAGGCTGTTCCGCGCACCGTCTCCCTGGCGTTGACGTAGAAGGGTGCCTTGACGGGCCCATAGAAGGGCTCGCTCCAGATGCCCCGGAAGTAGATGGCGCTGACGAGCAGTAGGCGTGTCTTGTTCGTCACGTCGCCATCTCTGAGCATTTGCGTCAGGTTGCCGTCGGTCGCCTGCGTGGTACACACAAGCGCTCCCTGCAGCTGCACAACAAGCACCGGGGGACCAATGTAGTATACAAGCCGAAGGGTTGCGCGACTGCAGGACCGCGCAACTGAGAGTCTCCGGTCCCCAGAACGCTCGAATGTGATCGTGTATTAAATTGACCCAGAGATAGATAGAAGCATGTTACATGGACATGTAGGAGTAATTCTGGATGAAGGCAACTGACGAGTTGATTTTTTTCTATATCGACTTTTTCAGGTTCTCTTGCCTTACACTGCTTTTTACCAGTGTTCGTGATCAAACCTGTTACGGGTCACTCCATGGTGCCCACTATGAAAATCTAGAAAAAGTCGGAGGTTAACTGACTGTCAAGCTGCCTGCGGCGCTAAGGCGAACTATGAGCTCTGATCTGCTCAAAGCAAGGTTATCGTATCTTTAACAACATCTAGTGCGACGGAATTCAGACAAAGCTATAACAGCTATCGGCTGCGCATCTCGTATGTACTACGATGTGCACGGCTTCCTTAAAGACCGAACCATCAATTCTTCTTGGACCACACGCTTCACAAACGAGACCACATGATCAAACCTCGCGGCTCAGTTTATTGACTGCCTGATTGGATAACTGAATGACTGTTGATTGACTGATTTTTTGATTAACTGATTCATTGAATGAATGAATGAATGAATGAATGAATGAATGAATGAATGAATGAAGTCCCATTTGTACAATAAACGGTAGTTGAATGACTTCCAGCCGCAAACCTGCGTTGCAGCAGCAGCTAGAAGAGTGACCCGCGCACTCCGTACGTCTGTTCACGGAGCTTTCCGTCGGGCACTGACCTTGGCCGCCCACTTGTTTATCTCCTCGGCAGCCGCCTTCGGGTTATCCTTGAAGTTCAGGCGGCCCACGTCGTCAGAGAAGGTCTCCTGCAACGTCTCCTTGAACTCTGGCAGCAGAGGAACCTCCAGGGACACGAATATCTTGCTGCCGAGCGACACCTGCGCCAGTGGAGACTCTACCTTGCGCCATTGCTCTTGCTGCAACAACTTGAACAACGCAGCGGCAACAGCAACAGTAAAATTACCCGCATTAACGACACAAAACAAGGCAATGAAAGAGTCAAGCCTCCCAAAGACGCTTTGTGTTTGACCGGCAGCGCCCGGCAACCAGTAGTAAGGACGGCGAATTCATGAAAGGGAAATACAAAATAGTGAAATAGAAACACCGGCTGCATTTACAAGTCCATAAACTGCACAGAAAATCCTCATAGTTCTACATTTCGCTTGGTTGAGTGTCCGAATGCGTAATAGCATTCCTGAGCTTCGTTCAGTTTTAAAATCGCGAAAGTGTTTCGGACAATCGAAAAGAAAAGTTTCACATTCTTTTGCAGTGGGATATCTTTCTTGTTGTTAGTTGTAATAAATTGTGGGGTTCAACATCCCGAACCGAATCACGGGCTACGAGGAACGCCGTAGTAGAGGGCTCCGGACTAATCTAGACTGCCCGGGGTTCTATAACGTGCGTTGACATCGCGCAGCACACGGGCGCCTTTTGTGTTTGGCATCCATCGAAACGCGGCCGCTGCAGCAGGGATTGAACCCGGGTCTGCCGGCACAGTAGCCCGAGCGCATCCTTCCCGTACCCTCCATCCCCAACCACGGCGTAGTCATACTGGGAGACTCTCCTGGCCAGCTCCGCTGCTGCTGACCAGCGCCGGATAATTACCGACGCCTTGAAGCGGATAATCCTCCAAGGACTGTCATTTGCCCTTTAAGGGCAGCCCCCTAAAAGTTGCCTCGTGCCACGTTAGGGGTGGGGGGAAGAGTTTGCCCCCTCTGCGTTCATTCGTGTGAGACGGCTGGTAGGAACGCAGAGGTCTCTTTAAGAGTTGGTCCAAAATGCTTTAAGAGAACAGCTTTTCTCATCCAGGAACGAAAATAGGGTAACGTCAACGCATACAACACAATGACATCCTTAGATATAAAACTGCAAGGAGTATCTTGTAATATGCCGCACGAAATAAATTTCATTTTGTTCTGAATGTACTCACAACAGCGATCACATATACTTATTCCATAGCGGTTTTGAAATTATTCCAAAGCATTGGTTTTGTGCTATGATATAGAGCAAGGGCTACGCTTCGAGACTGCAATGCACGGACACTAGCCCGGCAACACTACCGCCCTCCTGCAGATGCTGCTGCAACTATCGCCTTCCTTGAAGGTCTTAACATGAGCGAGGTCGGAGTTAGATTGATGGAATGGATGAATGGAATGGATGGATGGAAGATAGAAGCACCCCCTTTGAAAAGTGGTGGTGTCACCTTTCATCATGCTCGGCTTTTTTATTATTTATTATCTCTGAAAGATCTCATAAATCGGTCTATAAAGTCGTCATTTGCTTTATATGCCTTCTTAAACCTACACTTCTAACCTTATGTCACCTCTCTGCTTTTGAGCCACCAATCTTCCAATCGGTTTTTGCTAACTTCCGTTCCTTGAACTACGTTCTCTCTCTTGCTAATTTCCACCACACTTATTCACATGACCAATGTTATTTCTAAACCCTAGGGTATCAGGGAGAGTGCCTGCATCGACATCCGGATGGATGCCATCACATTCGAGTGCAAGCTGTTCAGTTTTTCTGCAGATTTACTACACACTGCACATGTGGTTAGGAATGGTTGACGAAGTGCTTCGGAAGGAAGACCGCGGCGAACTCCTCGAGTATTGTGAAACGGAGATCATGAAACTGGAAACTTCGTTCGCCTCCGCACTAACCGCCAGAAAATCCACGTTGCGGCCTTCACGCGTCCCTCAATGATGCACTCAAGATGTAAGCACACTTGCAAACAGAGCTCAGCTGCAGTCGCGCGCGGACGCCTTCTTGTCCGGCTGCGTTAAAGTTAGCCGGGCGTTTCTGAATCATCGCGCCATGCCTTGGGTCTATAGAGGCCGCGGCCGCACCTTGGTGTTGGGCATGGCGCTGTTGAGCATGGACAGTATCTTCTCGCAGGTGCGGAACAGGTTGTTGGGGTCGACGGCGCCGCAGGCCTGCACCACCTGCGCCGTGGTGGCTTCGCCGGTGCCCGCGAGGGCCATGCCCAGGGCGACGGCGACGCCGAACGGGGACAGGCACACGTTGGCATCCTGGGACTCCTTCAGCGCGTGCCCCACCAGACGCAGCCCGAAGTCGGTGAGCGTGCAGAAGGGCCGCGACGAAGTGGGCGTCCCGAGACCGGACCCCGGAGACGGCGGCGACGCGGTGCCCAGCTGGTGATGGCTGGTCATCGCGCTGGTACTGCTGGAAGAGGCCATCGCCGCCACCGGCCCCTCTTCTCCGCGCCTCGTCCTCCTCTTCGTTCCCGGTGGCCCGTGCGCTGTGCCGTCTGGCGGCCTGTCTTTACCTCCTGGAGCACCTCCATTTTGGTCATCATCATCATCATTAGCCGATCTACGCCCACTGCAGAACACAAGGAAGGCAGCTAAAGATGATCACCATCAGCCTGATTAAGCCCACTGCAGAGCAAACGCCTTTTCTACGTCTCTCCAATTAACCCTGTCCTTTGCGAGCTGCGGCCCCCGTATCCTTGAAAGCTTGTTAATCTCATACGCCCACCTAACTTTCTGCCGCCCCCTGCTACACTTTCCTTCTCTTGGAATCCACTCCGTTACCCATAAGGACCAGCAGTTATCTTACCTTCGCATTGCATGCCCTGCCCAAGCCTATTTCTTCCCTTAGATTTCGACTACGCTGTCATTAACCCGTGTTTGTTCCCTCACCCACTCTGCCTGCTTCCGGTCTTTTAACGTTATACCTATCATTTTTCTTTCCATAGCTCGCTCCGTTGTCCTTAACTTAAGCCGAACCCTTTTCGTTAGCCTCCTCGTTTCTGCCACATAGGTGAGTACCGGTAAGATACAGCTGCTGTATACTTTTCTCTTGAGGGATATTGGTAAACTGCCATTTATGATCTGAGAGAACCTGCCATATGCGCGCCACCTCGTTCTTGTTCTTCTATTTATTTCCCTCTCGTGATCTGGACCAGAGGTCACTACCTACCCTAAGTAGGCGTTTTCCCTTACTACTTCCAGCCACTCGCTACCAATTGTGAATTGTTGTTTCCTTGCGAGACCGTTGGACATTACTTTGGTTTTCTGCATGTTGAATCTGGTGTTGAATCCAGGTGGCTACGTTGCTAGAGATGCACTCTTTTCTTATCTTCCTTCAATAACAAATATCTCCAACTAATCATACATCTTCCTTTGCTTCCCAATCCTTTCTAAACCTAATAACCTCAATAAAGTACTTCCATTTCTGACACTCTTCGCTTCTGAACCTCGAAGCATGTCTTCGCCCGGGACACGTCTTTAAGCAGCTCTACCCGCTTGCCGGAAGATAACCCTTGAGGAGGAAGAAACGAGCCTGCACTGCTGCGATAACAGAAGGCTGTTAGATATGGGCCACCCTCTTAGTGAAGGTACGGCGCCGACTCCAGGCAGAGACGGAGGCAGTAATGGCGTATGTCCCTTTTGTTTCTGGAAGAAAGGGGTCCATCTCCACCTCCCCTGCAGGTCACTGCGACGGGTTGCCCACAATAGAGCGAGAGTTTGTGTGCCCCCGTACCCCCCGGGAAGGGTATTCTTCCGGTTGATGATGATGATTATGATGATGTCCTCAGGCTAATGTCCCTGTCTTTCCTCCTCCTCCTCTTCCTCCTCGTCAGCCAGACGGCGCTGGGGAGAACAAAGGCCTAGTGTTTAAACATAACAATGGTCCCGTAAATAAATCTGCAGTGGAAGTTAGCAAAAAGCGATTGGAGGATTGGTGGCTGAAAAGCAGAGATGTGGCATAAGGTTAGAAGTGTAGGAAACCGTAGGTAAAGATGATGGCGAATCTTAATGAGAATTGACAACACAGTTGAAAAAATAAAGAAAGAAAAACTGAGCATGGTGGCAATTGCCACCACCCCGTTTCAAAGGGGGCGCTCCTATCCATTCATCCATCCATCCAGCCTCCGTCTTCCCTGTACTGGGAACGGCGGCGGTCGGGGAAGGAAGCAGCCTTTATTCACTTGTTGATGAGGACAGAAGATGACAACGTCTTCGAAGTCGACGACCTTGCTAGGAATGATGCTTCAAGCTGACCCTGGTCAGGTGACCGCCAGTTTCCAGCGGGGCCAACTTACCGGGTGGGAAATGGTGGGGTTTTAACGCACCTAAACCGAGTAGACATGCGAAAGCATGTGTTTAGCCTGATTGGCTCATGTGGTTTTGCTTTGCTGGGTCGTCGGCATCTCTGGCGACGGTATTAGACTCAGGTTAAGCTCTGATCGAGGTTAAGCTGATCTGATCTGTTCGCGTCGCAGATGGAAGTTGATGACGACGATGATGTGCCGTGCACAGCGCTAGTGTGTATTGCAGTTTAATAAGGGGCGTGATCGGCTGCGGCGATAGCATGGTGTTTCTGACAGCGTGATTTTCAATGGAGTGCCTCACCAATGTGAAACGCAGACGGTTGAATTCAGATATCGTAGACATCATGTTTGCAGAAGAAGTGTATAGGGCATTCTACAGCGGAGGCCAAGGTATATATAAAGGGGTTCTAAAACGGGTTAAGAAAATGGTGGTCCCAGCGGGAGTTGAAACCCTTTCCTTCAAACTGCATACCAATACGTTGTCTGCAAAACCTAGCTACAAGAGAGAGACGTGTTTCTGCCATGGGGGACTAATTGCCTCCTGTGTAGAAAACCGCAGAGTGCCGAACATTATTTCTCGGTTTCTGGGACGCTGCCTTCTTTTGGGACGTCCTGCAACGCACCCTTAAGAAAGACCTCCCAATCACACCCAGAAGTACTCGGTTTCTCGCTGTTAACAAGTAGCTGATTCTACAGGGTGTTTCACCTAAGACTTTCTGCAATTTTTAAAAATAAGCTATTTGAATTAAATGCGCGCTTTTTCTGGCATAGCATTGTCAGTGGTGTAGTACATCATAATGCAGCTAAGACGTGCTAACTAGCAGGCTTGTTAACCAATATTTAATAGTTAACTTTTAAACTATTACCGTTGGGCTCATTAATTATTAAGAGGCATGTAGCCCACCGTAAGTAATGTCCATATCCGTTTTTATAATTTCGAGAACGCGATTATCCTCGGCACTGTGGCCCAACAAATTTTGGCTATTTCGACGAGTTAGGTTCACTGGAGAGGTTGCTTTGCCTGCAAGCTTCTCAAACCGCATGTATTTTGGCGCGATGTAGGCGAAATTTGTTGGGCCACAGCGCCGAGGATAATCGCGTTCTCGAAATTCTAAAAACGGATATGGACATTACTTACGGTGGGCTGCATGCCTCTCAATAATTAAGGAGCCCAACGGTAATAGTTTAAAAGTTAACTATTAAATATTGGTTAACAAGCCTGCTAGTTAGCACATCTTAGTTGAATTATGATGTACAGTCATGAAATTTATGAACGTGAATACGGCAGCGCGTGGCAAATAGCCTCCAGCCCTACTTGTGCCGATACGTGGCGGCTGCTTTCCGCAACGTGGTGGAAAGGGTTATGCCGCGTTGCCTCCCTTTCCACTTTGTTTACGAAAGCGACCGCTGCGTATCGCCACGAGTAGGGCTCGAGGCTATCTGCCACGCGCTCTCGTGTTCACGCTCATAAATTTCATGGCTGTACTACACCACTGACAATGCTATGCCAGAAAAAGCGCGCATCTCATTCAAATAGCTTATTTTTAAAAATTGCAGAAAGTCCTAGGTGAAACACCCTGTATATGATGTGCTGTTTCTCCTTTGCATGCATACGATCTGGCGGTCTCGATTGGCCGTCAAAAATTGTGATCCTGGTGTCCGCCCTGCGTGCAGTTATTTTGTTGAGGATGTATGTAAGCCGTGGAACAACCTCAGGAACCAAGGTTTCTGCGATGAAGTCGTTGGAGTGATGCATGTTCTCGTTAAAATGAAAGTACATAAATTTTGACGTCATACCAACCGACACTGTTAGGGTGTTTCTGTACTTGCTGCGACAGGCAACAAAGAAAAAAAAAAACGACGATAACATGGTGCTCTGGTGCTCTGGCCAGTGAAGGTGATCTGTTCCCGCTGCCGCAGGTTTGAATCCCAGTCGCGGCAATGTTTATTTTATTTAGTTTTTATTATTTCAGACACAAGAAACTTAACGTGGCGTCGCAGTTGCTAGGCAAGGGCTCAAGACCACAAGATCGGTTGAAAAGATTCATGGCCGAGGTTGGTGAGCGTATGAGTGCTTCCGCAGTAAAATCTCGGTCGCTGCCAGAAGCGCTGCGTAACTGTGGCATCATCGTCATCGCTGTTGGAAGAGCTGGCATTGTCATCGGAACAGTGAGCTAGGGTGCCGGTTACGCCTTTTACAACAGACCCTAGAAAAACCAGCCGTACGGTGTGTGGTCGTACGCTTTTTGAACTGCCTTAAATATGTAAAATAAACTGTACAGTCCTGAGCATCATCTGGTCTGGCTCTCGGTAATCCCGCCTCCGGCCGCCTCGTTACTGATTGCACACCGTTGCACGCATCCGGGGCCATAACAACCTTAACGAATGTTCCCGTAACTTTCTCATCCGTAAGGTCCAAACATCCTGCCCTTGTTTTCCGCTTGTTTGTCTATTTTTCTGTTAAGCGTTTTTAACGACAAGCTCCACCAACCCTTCAACCTTATCCTGTGCTCTATCTCCCACCCCCTTTTTTTTACTACTGGATGCGTTCGGCCTCTCCCTGCGCCACCTTCTCCCACGCTATGGCCGCTTCTAGAAGGTGGCCAGCGCAGCTGTTAAAAATGAATCCAGAGCCCTTCACTACGGCACTTCTCTCTTCCTTCTTTCACTGCTTCCTCCATTCCTTCCCTCACAGCGCTGTTGAGGTGTCCGCAAAGAAGGGAAACAGTTAATGCTCCTTTCTTTTCTACAAAACAACAAAGAAAAAGTCCAACCGAACCGCTACGCCTGCCAGATATTCATCCCAGCTACGTACTTCCCAACTCGGATTTTATTTGTTGAACCGAAACCATAACGCCCCTCGCTCGCGCACTTTTTGGATATGCCATCCAGAATTCTTAGCCAGTCCGGGCATGAGCCTTTCGGAGAATAACACCATTACGCTCTGGCCCTTTCGCCACGCCTGGACAAAATGGCCACTAGTGGCTTGAAAGGCAGGAAAGTGTACTCGGGTTGTGCTGTAAATTCCGGCGCTCTGCCCAAAGGCTAGCGTCCCGACATCTATATATAAACAGCTTTTGGTTTGCATTCTACAGCGAGGCCTGCCTTAAACGCTGCCTGTATAGGAAGATGCGAATGGGGATGCGTCACCAATAGTTCGTGGTGCGATTCCTTCCTGCAAAAGCCACAGAACTCGAACTTCTAGTTAAGTATTCGCCAGTCAGGTGTGGGGCACCTGTAGCCATTCCAATGGAAATCGACGTTTCGCGTAGCCGCGATGTTGTGCGGTAGGCAGCATCTTTAGCTATTTGGTACAAGTCGCCATACAGTGCTAGTACCATGCGTCAAAGCCTTAATTGAAGTAAAATTGTCGAAACTTGCTGCCGCACGTCGCCATACAGCGCTAGCATGCGTGAAAAGCTTAACTGAGGTAAAATTTTCGAAACTCGGTGCCCCACACCACATGATCTACGTTATAGCCATTATTTCGTTACAAACCGCTTCATTATAACGAGGTTCGACTGTATGTACTCGCAAAAAGCGTGTTTCCATGGTGCACGCAGTTGGTGGCACAGAGCCTCTCTGTGAACATAGTGTCACCTTCCTTCACCGAAGAATTTCCAAGCCATGCCCATATGCAGTTGGTAACGTTAACAGGCGGCCAGAAAAGTGTTCTTTATTCGCAGCAGATTTGAAGACAGGCTTAGCCAGATTAGCGAAATCAATATTGCGTTGCTCTTTAAATCGTTATTACATCAGGAACGAATGGAAATCGACTACGAATACATTCTTGCCAACCGTTAAGTGGAACAGCTGTATATCTATAAATACACGCGTGCCTGCAGCTTGGCCAGGTGAGGAATGCCAAGCAGCAGCATTAGATGGCACTCCGCCTGCATTTCACCGAAGACGCCCGTGCGTTCTTCGCGTAAGCAGCGCATATACTATGGCGTCAAGTAAACCGAATGGTACCGCCGCATAGAAGGCTGGGCACGATGACGTGTACGGCCAATGGACAGGACCTCGAGGACTACAGCGAGACTGCAGTGTGCGCCTCCTGGCGGCAAAGTCCGCTTCCAACCCCAGCGGATGGATCAGGTCATGCTGGGGTTTCGCAGGCAGCCCACGTAGAGGATGGCCTTACGCTGCCTCTCGACCACGAGGAACATGAAGGGCCGGTTCACCTCGAAGCTGGGCAGGTCGGTACGTTCGGCGAGCCGCAGCGTGGAGACGTGCAAGTCCAGCCGTACGGGCTCCTCGTCCGTCACCTCCAGCCGCGAACGGCACAGGAACTCGTGTACGCACAGTTCCTTCTCGTCTGCACAAGAGGCAAGGACCACTTTGAGACCGCTACGCTCGAACCCAAATTAATCACGTGACCATAGACGATACTATTCTTCAGTGCGTCCTTCTCTTTCAGTCCTTCGTGGCTCTTTGGTCCCAGTCAACCTGGGCTCCTTTCTTAATGGACAGCGGGTGCAACACCGATGACGTCCTAGGGCTCAGAAAAGGCGTCATGAACGACTACGGCTGTATATCTTATGTCTTCATATAGGGCTAGGCCCAACCATGAGCCCTCACAGTGCTTGCGTTTCATTAATTTTCTGCTACGCGTGTAAGCAGTTTATTTTTATTTTTTTAATATAAAGCTCTTTGAGTGATGCCGAGTGTCGTGGGAACTCGATCGCCCCGCTCCGTCCCCTTGCATTTGCTTCTCCGCGATGTCGTCTTCCCTATTTACCGCAACTAAAAAGGGAGGGCGCCTGTGTTGCAGCTACACTAGCGCCAGCGACGACGTGATTGTCGCGGGCACTAGTGAGACAGCTCTTGCGCTATAGTGCCTAGAATATACTGGCTAGTGTGCTGAGCGCGGGCGGCGCGGTGGCACCCGAGGTGATGCCTGCCGCGGCGGCCGCATAGCGGCGCTGTGGTGCGAGAGGGTGTCGGGTGAGCGTGCGCGTCGGGGCGAGCCGGTTTCTCGCACGCGTCGCGCCGTTGAGGGTTGCAAAGGTCTAACCAAACCAAACGCTAACCAAATGTAAGCACACGCGAGCGTAAGCGGTTGATGGAATTAAAACTAAAAAAAAAACACGTTTCACAAAACACACAATTCGGTTTAATAGAATGAATGCAGCATATGTTTAATCAAAGGGGAAGTGCGAGTGGGGGTAATGCTTTTTGGCCAACAGAAAGTACGAAAAAGCGCGTATTCAATTGCAGTGCCAACAGATAGACACTGTGTAGGCTTCACCTACACAAATTAACTTTGAGTGTGACAGAGTAGCACTTTTATATTTGCCACAGCGGCACGATATCAAACTTACAGCTTTTGACTATATTACGGAAACAGATAAACCACTACCCTATTATGAATCTATTGCAGCCTATAGTTTATATAAATTTTAAAAGTTCCAAGTAAAGAGAACTTGTTACGATTACGGCTGAACGTGTCCATGCTCTTGGTCTTTTCGCTTAAGGCCTCAAAAACCTTCGTGTTCAGACCAAAGCCACCCTTAAATCGTTGCAGATATTTTTGTAAGCATTTTCGCCCAGGAAAAATCATAATGCTCTGCTCTCGAGTGCTCGTAGAGCTTTGGGCTCCGCATCCTCATTATAGCAAACACTCCACAATCCAGGCACCATCATAAGGCATGCCTCTCAGAGACTTTCGTCTTGCGGCCAGGAAACAAGCTCTCACAGCTAACTGCTGCTTCTTCGGGAGTGACTGTATTTTTGCCTCGAGTGCTTCTTCGCTCATTGCATTGTTTTGCTCCTTCGTTGGGGTAACATGCTGCTGAGCATTGACCCGGCTTTTCTTTGTCTTTCTCAAAGCACGAGAAAAATTCTTGATTTTTTTTTTGTCACTAGGATCTTTCGTCTTTTTCCTTCTGTACATGTTGTTCTGCGAGAGCGTCCGTAAATATTTGCAGTGCAAGCATGACTCTCCTTTTCCATCGGTGGTCAGCAAGCATTTCTCTGCAAAGTACATACTTCTGTATGAAGTGTGCTTGCCTGCAACAGGAATCATGCCACACCCATTACAGAGGCCGCAGAGCCATTTCTTGATTAAATATGATGATGATGATGTCCTCGGGCTGAATAGCACATACCCACGGCGGGGGATTGGCTCTGCCTCATGGCGGGCTGTAAGCACGCGCTTTTCCTTTTCTCTTCCTCGGAAGTAAATTGTGGCAATTATAGAACCGTGCTCACGCAAAAGTTTTCCAAAAGTCACCATTCTTTCGATGAATAGTTTCGAGAAGTCACCAGCTTCGGTCTCGCAACAAGCATAAGTTAAAGCTCCATTTGACGCAGCAGGCAACTTCATCCATGTCACCTGAATCAGAATTCAGGTGACGGGAACGGGTGCCGAATTAACATGACTTGGGCACGGACACTGCAGTATCGCTTCGCTTCCACACACCGGTCCTGTATCATTGTCTGTCTGCTCGGAATCGGAACGCTTCTGGAGTTCCTCTGATGCGCCTCCACGAGCGACGCAATGAGAGTCAACCCGCGTATCATCACTGTCGACTGCAGAGCAAAACTCGGGACCCACCAGCTCGACATTTCGCTTCCGTTGTTTAGGTGCCCGTCCTTGGTCGCAAATGTTTCGCACCTTCCTTTTCACCGTCTTTTTAGGCACAAGATGAGGTGGATAATTTTCGAATACTTTAGGGACAGCATCGGGCTTCAGGCGTGGCTTCACTCGGTCGGGCGAGTTCGTTCACGACGCCGTTCACCGTAATCTTAAAAGATCTTTCGATGCATTCGTTCTCGAAATGTTTTTCGCATACGACAGCCTTCGGTGTCAGCCTTCTGTCGGCCCTCTTGACCTTATTTTTCCATTCAGCAAGCCGTGCTGGGTCCCCCGATGCAGTGAACAAAGACACCTTTTCTTCGTTAGGCCGATAACCGCTTCGACACAATGGAACGAAACGCCGTCCTCTCTTTGCATTGCCGCTTAGCCTTTAACATTTCAGGATGTTTTTGCTCGCGTTTAGCGTCTTCTAGCATCACAATCCAAGAGATGATGCCTGTCAAACATTGATTTCACAGGAACAATCGCGCGAGGCTGCGGTATCGGCGCGACAGCAGACGACAGGAGTTCGGCGGCTTTCGCGCACCCTCCCGACCGGCAGCGCCCCTTGCGGCCTCTCCGCGCAGGCATCGCGGCGGGGGCCTCGCCCTCCCGTACGAAACGCGCGCGCTGCGCACACTAGCCAGTATATTCTAGGCACTATACTTGCGCTCTTCAGCTCTGGGAACTAGACGCGCTTAGACGTTTCGGCGCTCTGTTCTCCGCCATGGGGCGAGGACTCGCTGCAACGAATCTCGCGAGCTCGTCCCGGCCAGCCTCGGAGTATCTCCCCTGCCCTAGAGTGGGCGAACATTCGCTAGTAACCTTGCTGATGAGTCCAAATACCTCAATATCTTGGCGTATTTTGCCGCTGGCTGGTGTTTTTGTTGTTGTAGATATAAATGCCTTTCTGTGTCAGCCCGTGTTCCTTTGTTCTTACAGAGGAGGCCCCGCCGTGGTCTGCGTGCGCTTGCTATGGCGTGTGATCATGGTGTGGTGCCGGCCGTTTGAACTGTCAGTCGCGGCTGGATAAGCGGAGAAAACGTATTTATCCCCTTATTCAACGCCACAGTGTATACAATATGAATAAATGCATATCTGCCGCCCAGCGGAATGGTAAAGCGACGCACCCGATATTCCGGTCAGGTCGGCCTCCTCCTTGTTGAAGAGGTCCCGGATGCCAACGTCGGCCAGGTAGCGCGCCATGTTAACGTGTTCGTCGAGCATGAACTTGGGCAGCGTTATGTCGAGCGGGCTACGGGCGTAGCGCCTCTCGAACTCTAGCACGTCCTGCGGCGTGATGTTCGCCTCGACGTAGGCCAGGTCCGACTGGCGGTCCGGCAGCAGCACGAGCAGCTGCAGCTGGTCCATCATGCAGGGCAGCTCGAGCACGCGACACGCCAGCCGCTCCACGTGGCAGTGGTTGCAGACGCGCCGCGAGCACATGGTGGGCACGCTGACCTTGTCGTTGTCCACGAAGAAGGGCATGGGCGCCGTGTACAACTCCGAAAACTTGTCCAGCCAGAGGCAGCGCAGGAAGGACGTGCTCACCATGAGCACCCGTGTGGCCAGGCTCACGTCGGCCACGGTGGCCACGGCTCCCATCTTGTGGCCCGTGACCCGGTGCAGCCAGGCGTTGATCTCCTTCACGGCCAGTGCAGGGTCCCCCTGGAAGTTGACGATGCCCACCTGCGCGGCGAAGTTATCACGTGGTGTTCAGTTCGCTCTGCCATCGGCCTAACGCTTTCCGCTACTCATGTCACACATTCTTATAGTCACCTTTAAAGACAGCACCCCTCTTGGTGCTGTCGGCATGACGACATACACTGTGCGCGACGATATACGTCTATGGAAACGGCGAAGCCTGTCGACACGCTACCGACTATTGCGCCTTCCGCGTTTTTCGTGACAGACGCATAGTTCTACCTTTCGAGACCTCTTGTCGACATCTACGTATTTCTTCGTCGTTTGGTGTGTTCCCTACCGTCCACGAAGTGCACAGATACCGGTAAAGCAAATGCAGCAGGACATAACAAACCAGAGTGCTGTGCGAGCGACCTCCGGCTTCTTCCTCAGGGTGTATCCCATCACATAGTTCTGTGAGCAGCACAGCAGCAACTCGTGAGTGATAAGCATGTCGCGGTTAGAGCTAACCGAACCAGACTCAGCCATCCTATGTAAAAGATGGCATGGACAACAATAACCAGAGAGGCGACGATAGAATGTGGAGTGGCGGCAGGCCGAATGATTCAGTAAGAGTCAAGACCTGCCCTCCGAACTCCCGGTGGATGGCCTCCTTGAAGGAGTCGGCCAGCTCCAAGGATGTGGACAGGTACATCTTGTTGGCCAGGCCCACGTGCTGCGCCGACAGCGGCTCCAGGGTGCGCCCCACGGTGGCGAACTCGCGCAGTATCTCCTCCTCGTCGGACACGCCCAGCGCGGTCAGGATCTGGTCAGCCGTGTCGCCCCGAGAGCCGGCCAGCGCACTCACCTGCGCACTCGCCGCGGTCCTCATCGTCAAGCTATAGTGCCTAGAATACTCTAGGCACTTGAGTCAATACTCCAGGCACTATAGTCAAGCCCCTGTCTCATTGATGAGGAGTGAATAAATCGTACTTTTTAAAGGCAGTGTCATTTTATTGATGGTAGATAACAGTGCGATGGTGCAGACACTGAGTCAGGCCGTGGTCCACCGCGCTGTTGTCTACCATGAGTCTATACCGACTCGTACAACTTTCTTCGCTGATCGGTGCTACTTTACACTATACCCGTCACTTTTCTTATGAAGCGCAAATGCTATGCAACTGCGTAACTGTAGCGGCCGCACTGGATGAGGCTCGTGGCCTCATCTTGATGCAGCTTCTCATCTGGCGTAGTTTGGACCTTCACACTGTAGTGTCCATGGTGGATGACAAGATTTGCCTTGTACGGAAAAACAAAGGTTTTAGCACTATGAGAGAAGAAGGCTAGTCAGCCACACCGCCACGAAATGTAAATTACATGGGGATAAAGCTTAGGGATCAGTTTGCATGTGCCTGCCGGCATATTAAAACGATAGACAGATAGCCTTCACAAGTTATGCCCTTCTGGGTTTCCTAGTGATAGTTCCATCGCACTGTCAGAAGGAGCATCGAGATGGTACACAGAATTAACGTATGAAGGAGCTTACAGCGCTGCCGGGCTTACCAGTGCCACGGCGGTGCCGAAGGGTGAGAAGAAGACGTTGACGCGATCGCGGGACAGCGCCCGGTACAGTTGCAAGGAGAAGTGCTGCAGTACGGGCGACTTGCCGGCCCGGCGGGCTCGACGGCGCTGCGCCCTGGTGGCCATTCTCCCGAGGCGCTGTGATTTGCACGCTGCGATGCATTGGCCGACATTCTTTTCAGCGAATTTCTCACACCCGATGGCTAGCTAAGGCACATTCGAAGGAGCGTTATGCGAGTAAGTGAACAAAACCGCGCCACTGATGTACAGTCTCGATCAAAAGTCTTGAAGCCTTCGCTTTCTTCAAGCTTTTCGCTTGCGCCGCATAACTGAGCCATCACGGCAGCACTAAAGACCAAATGGCCTTGAAATGATGATAAAGGGCTTCTTCTCGCGATAGGGAAGCTTGCTGTTTGACGAGTACTTTGAATGCTCCGTTACACGGAGCATTCAAAGGACATTCATTGAACTACAAGTGAAAGCCGTGGCCTGAAGATTTTTGACGGGGTGTGTACACGTCTCCTACATATGTGTAGCTGTAATGAATGGCGTCATCCATATACGACATACGAGTTACAGATGCATGGAAGAGTGTCCGGTTCCTCCGGCTGATCTTTGAACTGTTTTTTGCATTAAAGTTCTGAGGCTGCCATGGGGGAAAAATTCGGTTGCAGGTTGTGAAAGGCTGGACCACAACGGCGTTAGTATATTGATATTGTTTTCTTGATAACTGCTGACCGCGACTACCAACAGGTGTTACTGCAAGTGAGCTTCTCTCAATTGGTTATAGAGTGCCCATTTCCAAGTGATTTTCATTCTGACGGCGGTCAAGTTGATGATCTTCTGAGCACTCGAAACCCAATACGAGTCCATTGGTCGAACGGCTGTGATGGTCATGACACACATGTGGGTAACAAATAATGTTTTTGCGCGTTCCAAAGCAAAATTACGGGACACGATAGCACTCTTGTGGAAAGCTTCCCCGGGCTTAGTTAGTTTATGCAAAGCGATGTTCTCAGCAAGCCTCGAAACAAATAGAAGGACGTCTGCATCTAAATGCGGCGCACTACATAATCGGCAGGCCAGCAATCCTTCTCTACAGCTTAACGAGAAGTCTTGACAGGTCTTAACAGCAGCCTTTGGCGGTACTGTCACTAACGCAGGAATATAAAAGCTACATTGAGCAGCGAAAGTATCGAATAGTGGGCTACCTTTTCTGGACTCGAAGCAATGGCAACGCGAGCACCGGGGGCGACGCTTGGTCGGGACCATGCAGCCAGTGGTCACACGCTTCCCTCACCGACCTGCACACGGGAATTCGCGCTGGGGGCGCAGTTACGCAGGCAGCGGCGGCCGTTGACCGCTGCGCCCCGCTGGGCCCTTCGCCGCCAGTCCCCGCGTCTCACTCGTTGTTCTTCGGAGGCTGGGCTGTTGTTGTTGGCCTCAGGTGCTGTGCCCTCTAGTATATGTCCAGACACCCACAACAGCGCTATCCACACCCACAACAGTACTGCGTCACAAGAGAACAACTGAACGCGCCTCATGTAACGTCGAGCAAAGAAAAATTACACCATAATGGATTAATTTCGGGTACAATAAAAAGGGCGGTAAAGAACCGCGGCGAACGCTCAAAATGCAGCAGAAAGACGAAGAAGTGAATTGAAAAGGTGGCTTGCGTCTACCCTTTCTTCTTCTTCTATCTACAGTGCTTCGAGAGTTCATAGTAGAAAACTGGCCGCGAAGAAGTCGCAAAGTTCGCAGCAGCATGTTTAGGGACAGGGAAAAAAAATCGATCCCTAGTGCAAGAAAATAGTCTCTTTGAACAAGATACTTGCCGAGTAGTTCTGTGTCGATAACGATCATGCGGTGCCGGATTTCGTGCTTGAATCTTTAGTCTTGTGACTTAGTATCCATATGTATACAGGCCAGCAACATAGTCCAGATAACGGAAATCATATTTGGCTGTAACTGTGTATGTAAATTCTCAGTCTCATTACTATTTATATGAAAATTTGAATCAAACCCTCCCCCATTACACGCCGTTAGCACATGTCTTTTGAGACCAGGACAGCAACTTTTCGGGCCAATTTGGGATAATTGAGATATTACACAACTACGACTTGAGGCAAACATTGTGGGTGTCTTAAATGAGGGACGATTATAGTATGTATATTTTCGGTCTGCGGCTAACAGTATAAAACCGTTAACTACACCTACACCTACACTTCGTAATCGCGAGCGCGGCAGCGCGCAAGCCAGCCTCGGCGGGCCGTGCCTTGGGTAACAAAATAATACGACTACTTAGCTGAACCACGCGGCATTTGTTCCTGCTGAAACAATAACGCCAGCTAGCGGCAACCCAGGAGAAATTCCTTGGAAGGGCTACTCTATAGAGTCTATAGGACGTCCCACTCACCAGCTTAAGTTTCGAGCGAATCTTTGCTCTGCGACGCCGATCCTCCGACGCCGGGCAGACCGAGCTCGTGACATCCGTTCCCGAGACGATACATTGCGCTAGCGAAGAGTGGAGCCGCACGCGGTCGGCCGAGCGCTTCGAGTTACCCGAGACAAAGACCAAAGTTTACCTTTCCCGGCGCTGGTGTGGTGTCTGCACCGTGTTTGGCGCTCGCTACGCCGGCTCAGGCGCCATCCATTGTAAGCTGGTGTAGCTAGGCGAGGAACGACGGAGGCTGCTGCGGGAGGAACGTGTGGGGAAATTGAATTCCAGGAGACGGTCGTCTAGTAAGTCCCACGACATCAGTCACAAGAAAGGCAGTTTCCAGCTCATTATAAATGAGCACTGAAGACAAATAAAGTTGGCCTGTACACCGATAGACGACGGAATTCTAACGACAAAGAGACCACTCTCACCGAAAACGCAGGCTTAGTAACCCATAGGAAAGACCGAAAAACGAAATACACATACCCAGCTATTCTGGACAAAAGCACTTTCGGAGCGCGAAACCGTTTATGAACGTAATTTTTTTCACACAATGTAAGATTTCACTATAACAATTGATTTCGTTCTACCAATTGAGGTAACCTGCCGTCCAGGTTAGCTCAATTGGTAGAGCGACTGCTCCGGTGAAGAGGTGGTCCCGGGTTCGAACACCGGAGCAGGACGAATTTTTCTTTAACTACGAAGTTTCTAAGAAAGCTGTATAGATTTCCTTTTTATCCGTATGGCTGCGCTCGGGTGGATGTCAATGAGTAATTACTCCCTTATTATTAATCAATATATCCTCAGATCAACCGACGGGAGTCTTGAATTTTTTGTTCTATTCACGTTTTTGCTATCGTCAATCTCCGTTGGTTTTCTATGGCAGTCTTAACTGTTCGATGCGATCGATGGAAGCACCTCAAAAGAGAGATTTGGTACAAACCAGAATAATGGACCATTACCATCAATATTTCCATAACAGTGTCTTACAATTTTTTAATTTTGCACAATTTTTGCCCGAGGACATGATCGCCAACCGCGACCAATTTTGCAAGTAAACTGTGCGTCGACACTCGATTCTTTTTCGCACGAATCTCGGAGGCCATCCTACACCTCCATTCACTTCGAAACGGCGGCAACCTGTAACTCTCGGTGTGACGTCACGAGTTTGAACCAAGTGGCGGGAAAATTTTTAAATTCAATTTTCTGAGACATAAATGTTTTTTATATTTTTGCTGCCGAACAAATGCGGACAAATCCCCAATGATCTCGAGAATCACTTTTTACTGAGAACAATAATTGGATGCAGCTCTCCTCAGTATCCATTTAGGGATTGACGTGTCGTATCGACCTCGTTTTCTGTGGCTTTGATTTGCAGAGACTTGCCACTATTTCCTTCGGGTATGCGGCATGCCCACCTGCTATGCTGTATGCTGATGGTCGACATTGCACGACGACATTGCTGCCGAACAAATGCGGACAAATCCCCAATGATCTCGAGAATCACTTTTTACTGAGAACAATAATTGGATGCAGCTCTCCTCAGTATCCATTTAGGGATTGACGTGTCGTATCGACCTCGTTTTCTGGGGCTTTGATTTGCAGAGACTTGCCACTATTTCCTTCGGGTATGCGGCATGCCCACCTGCTATGCTGTATGCTGATAGTCGACATTGCACGAGCATAGACTTGCTCAGAAGTCTTGAGACCATATGGTTTGATTGTATTCCTATAGTTGAGCCCTTACGGCACCTAAAAACGCCGACAGGTGTTGAAACGTAAGGTCGAAAATTATTTTCACCTTACAAAGATTTATAGCTCCGAGGTGTCATAAGTCCGCCACAGCGCGGCTTAAAAGCAAAACGTAACCTGATGACTCCTGGTCAAAGGTGCACATCAGGCTGCAAAGCAGTTTTTAAGCCTCCCCTTATAAAGGTGGTCTATAGGTCTATAGACTGTCTATAAAATTCTTGTGGGCTCCGTTGCATTTCTATAGATATTTCCTTTTGTCCATTCATAGTTAAAGAATGTCTATAGGCAAAAGTCTACTGAAAGTGTATGGCCATAATTCTATAGGTTATCTGTAGACTGTCTATAGAGTTTGTATTGCCTATAGACGACTATAGGATTTGTCAAAAGAAAGTCTATAGACTTCATAGTCAAAAGTCTATGGACAGTGTATAGGCTGTGTAAAGAAATTTTGTCTACCGACTGTCTATAGAGTTTGTATTGCCTGCAGACTAGACTATGAGATCTGTCAATATAGAGTCTATGAACTTAAGACCAAAGTCTATGAACAGTCTGTAGGCTTTGTAAAGAAATTTTGGCAAGGGTCGACTGCAGGACAACTCCAAAATACCCAATGGTTCACCAGTGACGCCAGTTTTTACATCTAAAGCTTCCATATCGAGCCCACCCCGCGGTTGATTCATTGTAGACCGTTCACATCGAGTCAAGTGTCATCACATGACCGCGGACCCGTTGCGATAGCGGGTGTAGCTCGGGTTGCCGCAAAGTCTAATGCCTAATCATGCCTAATGCTCTAGGCATTAAGAATAATCAAAACCATCTATCCCCCCCCCCCCCCCCCCCAACCACACCGGAGAGGACTGGGAGGCGGCCCTGCTCGGCTGTCAGGACCTAAAGACCCAAAAGGCATTGGTTCACCGGACGCGGGCGGCGTTGCTTGCCAATGGGGCCCCGGAATAGGGGCTCCACCTAGTATTGTTAGGGTAAAGGGTCAATAGGGCCCTACCGCAATCGCCTCTCTGTAAAAATTTAATAGACGATGAATGTTTTTAGCACCCTCCGCTGCGTCACCGGTCTGACCGCCGCCCCGGTCAGCTGCTCCGCAGCCACTGGGGACTGATGGCCGAGGGTTGCGGCCAAGTACTACACCAGGGTGGCCAAATCCTGCTCTGGTGAGAAAGTGCGTTGTCGGTTCTATTCACCGAGATCAGGCCGTACCCCAGGCTTGTTCGCACAGTTGCATCGACACATGGAGTGTCCTCTTTCTAAAAAAAAAAAACCCGGCTGATGATGATGAAATGTTTTTCACCACCACCGTCACCATCAGCGCAGCGCAACTTTCGCCTAGTTTACCGGTTACGCTGCAGAGTGCGAACGGTGGGTAATTTTTTTCAGCCTCAGTTTACCTAAGAATGCAAATCAGCTTTCTAGTACGGCGATTTCTTTTCTCTAAAAAACGGCGACCTAATTGCATGCTCAGCTTGACGTTTAACCAGGCTGGCCACGAGATTACAAGCCTGCTAGCTTGCCCCTCATACATCCCTCACCACGCCCACAGCTGCAGAAAGCAGCGCCAATGTCGCCCTGGGAGGCACCCAAGGGTGCGTCACACGGCCCTGGATAAGGGGTGGTCGCTAAGAAGAGAGTCTTATCAGAACCCTTGCGCAACGCCTGGAGTTCTAAGACGCGGGCATCGGCACCGACTATCGCCGCGTCACGTCGCCGAGACCTCGCAATCTCAGCTCCGGTTACACGAGCTTTCCCGGGGCCCTCTTATTTTTTTCTTATTTTTTTTTGCTGTTGCCTTTTGCACTTGAACCTGCTCCGGTCATTTCACATAGCAACAGAGTGTCTTTGGAGGGCTGCCGCAAGCGTTACTCTCGGTTTCCATGCGCATTACCCATCTGCCGTTGCCACAGCACTGGGAACCTACATACTTGAATATATAGGGTGTTTCACCTAAGATTTTACACAATTTTTAAAAACGACTTTTCAACATAGAAGAGCGCTTACTTAGGCATAACACATTCAGCGGTGTAGTACATCAAAATACAGCTAAGAGGTTCTAACTAGCAGGCAGGCTAACTAATACTGAATAGTAAATATGAGAGAAGCCAACAGCCACAGAAACCAGGGGGCGCAGGGAATTTTTTAATATGTTTATTTATTTTGTGCTGTTGTTCAATTTAGAATATTACTGAATATGTTATCGCTTAAAGCTAATTGATTAGAAATTTTTAACTATTACCGTTGGGGTCCTTAATGTGTATAGCCTAACGTAAGTAATATCCATATGAGTTTCTATAATTTCGAAAAGGTTGTTACCCTCAGTGCTGTAGTCCAACTAATTTTGGCTGCATCGTGCCCAAATACGTGCGCTTTCGAGAAGCTTGCAGAGAAAGCAACCTGTCCAGTGGACGTAATTGTTCGATCGAAATAGCCAAAGTTTGTTGGTCCCAAGCGCCGACGGTAACCCGTTCTTGAAATTCTAAAAACTGGTATGTATATTACTTACGTTTGGCTACACGCCTTTCTGTATTTAAAGAGCCTAGCCGTAATAGTTAAAAAGTTAAATAATATCCAATAGTGAACCAAGGAAATGTCAGGTGTTGAAAATCCGCTGCAGCAAGGAGAGGCTCGTGGCTCAAGGAGTGGAGACGCTGGTATCGCTGAAAGCGTGCTATAGTCAAGTAGACAGTATCTGGGACGAACACGACAATAGGTCCACCAAGGGTGGACTTTGCTAAAAAATCAGCCCTCTCATTAGAACCAATGCCACAGTGCCCAGGGACCGATTGAAAGTCTACTTCTGTAATAGGTGGTTGGTTTTGGTTTTGTGGGGTTTAACGTCCCAAAGCGACTAAGGCTATGAGAGACGCCGTAGTGAAGGGCTCCGGAAATTTCGACCACCTGGGGTTCTTTAACGTGCACTGACATAGCACAGTACACGGGCCTCTAGAATTTCTCCTCCAAAGAAATTCTAGCCGCCACGGCCGGGATCGAACCCGCGTCTTTTGGGTCAGCAGCCGAGCACCATAGCCACTGAGCCACCGCGGCGGCTGTAATAGATGGAGGAAAAAAAAAATTGAAGGGTAGGGCTCATAGGAGCATCCCTCGATTTTTCGAGCGCTGTCAAGACGGAAAGGAGGCTGTCTGAAAGTATAATAACCTGCGAGATACTGCTGAGAATTGTCATAAAAGGGCAACTGCAGCACTTTGCTGAGAATTTCGCAATATCCAAGAATTCAAATCTATATAGGCTGTGGGTAAAGCATGCCAAGTGTTTTTGCACTAGCATTTAAAATAGTGACGTAATCGACAATTGAATTTTGCGCTTCTCCTCAATGCACCGGAGGAGTGTAGGGGAATTCAGCGTGACGTCACGGAAAATATCATTTCAAATTACCGCTGTCGTCAGCCACACCCTGCCCTGACTCCTTAGACGCTGCCAAACAACTCTCGGCAGGGTTTGCCTTCGGTGGCGTTGTTTTTTTTCTTTCAAAGCAGGCGTTCTGCGTTGGAAATGTACCGTTACCTTCGATGACGTCATCATGCGCCCCCCACTTGGCGTTGTGCGCTGCGGAGAAGCTTGAAGGGCGTCCGGATTTTAATTGGCGATTACTTCACTGTTTCAAGTGCTAGCCCAAAAAGACTTCGCATGCTTTATCTGCACGTTTCACACATCGACACTCTTAAGCTCGTTGATTTCTAAAACCTATGCAGTTTCCCTTTAAAGGGCCACTGCCCAGGGTCCGGACATTTTTGAAAAACAAGCCCACTGCATAGATGAGGCATCGAAGATAACCTCTGCAAAATACTAGAGCCATGCGCGCCCCGAAAAGCTGCGAAAATTCAAATCAAAGCCCGTTCGTTCTTTCCTTCCTTCAAAAACGGGCCCGGCCCACTACTCTGCACCCCGCTGACGTCAAGGGGGGCTACTTTCGCTAAAGGCGCTCCATTGGTGCATCGTTCTGACTGACGGGAGAAGGTTGGGCGTAGCCTTGGCGTCGCGTCGTCTGCACAAGGCTTTCCGCAGCGCCTTCTGTTCTGGCTCATGCCTACAAACCCGCATGAAGGAAAAAAAAAAAACTGCGGAGGGAGCGTGCGGCGACAGCCTTGAACCCTAGCCATAAAAAGTAAAAAAATAGTAAAACTGAGGGAGTTGGTTCGCCCCCCCCCCTCCGCCCCCGCCGTGATCACGTCACGAGACGCTCTGCGTGCGCGCTCCCTTCTCAGTTTCTTTTCTTCTATGTGAGCCCCCCAAAACAAGGTTTTAATTAGTAGTGCAGCAGAGCCTTTCCCTCGCTCGCCCACTTCACCGCTCCGCACACACACCGCTTATCTTTCGTGCATCTTGCGTACGCCTTGACTCCAATGAATGACATATGCTTTGGAGCGGAGAAAAGACACAAACACACAGAACACAAACACGCATGGAGAAAAGCAAACGGGCGGTTGCCGGGTCCGCGCTTCGCCGTGTGTTTCGAACACAACCGACTTCCGCCCCTCCGCTCGTGAAACGGTGGGGAGGCCTAAAAGAAAATGAAAAGGTGGCTCGTTAACTGGGAATGACAAACAGATGTATGAAAGGATGCGCTCGCTAACAAGTCTAGGTGGTCGAGCCGATCGCGCCTCTCGATCGTTCAGTGTGCGGAGAAAATGCAAAAACCTAGAAAAGAATTCTATTGAAGGCGGGGCCATGACGTCGCCCTGTGACGCACTCCACAGACACCACGCCTCCGGCTTACACCGGAGAAGGAAGGGGTGATTTTGCCTTGCCGAGCCTACTCGACGAGGAGCGGGAGAGAAGAATTTCGAGGAGGGAATGGAAGGAGAGGAGGCTCGCTCAAAGAGAGGTAGAGAGTGTCTGCTGCGCTGGGGTGGGCACAGGCCCTTTAAGGCCATCTCAATCTTCTTTCTCTGACAGCGACAACAACACGTTGCCGATGCACTTCGCAGCCCCTGTACATTTGATTTCAAAGGCTTCTACAATATCCCGTCCTGCTGTTCTGTTTGGATGGGATAGGATCGTGGTTCTGTCGAACAATGTCATGCATTTATCGCAGCGGTTGCAGTGCGAGGCCAACTTTCTTGGAGCAATAAAAATCGAGCGTCGACACGAATTTTTAGCGCGGATCGTACGCTAGATCGTCATTCACTTTAAAACGGCGGCAACCCGCCCTTTTCGGTAGCACATCACGAATTTGAATCAATTGGCAGAAATAATTTCAAATCCAATTTTCTCAGCCATGAATGCGTATTTTGCTGCCGCTCAGACGCCAACATATCCAGAACCCAAGCAGCGCAGGTAATCGACCCAGTATTGGAATGATTGATGGCTTCACTCTGGTCCTTTGTAGCGGCGGCTTCTGCCAATACATTTCCAATAATAGGCCGATTACGTGTGCTGCTGTTGAAGGAGCCAGAGTCCTCTCTCAACACTCACTCAACCACCCGTAAGACTGTAAGCTCACTATTAGCTAAGGTTCCCATACAAAATTTTTAGACAGTCTATAGACTCTCTATAGACTTCTGTCTATAAAATCTATAGATTCTCTATACAAAAACCCTAGAGAACAGTCTCTAGGCTACACAAATGCTATAGAATGTCTATAGACAATCTATAGATTTATGGCCATACACTTTCAGTAGGCTTTTGTCTAGAGACAGTCTATAGAGTATGAATAGACAAAAAGAACCATCTATAGAAAGGCAATAGAGTCTATAAGAAGTCTATAGACTGTCTATAGACCATTTTTGTAAGAGTAAACTGCACTTTGAAGATGCGAAGACACTTTTATTAGAGGTGTTGATCTCTCATTCATTTAAGAGTGGACGCTCACTATTAGAAAATGTTCCCTCGCAAAAATTTTTTACATAGTCTATAGACTTTCCATAGAGTTGTCTATAAAGTATGTAGAGACTCTGTAGACAAATCCTAGAGAACAGTCTATAGGCAATACAAATGCTGTAGACAGTCTATATACAATCCATAGATTTATGGCCATACACTTTCAGTAGACTTTTGTTATATGCAGTCTATACACTATGAATAGACAAAATAAATTATCTATAGGAAGTCAATAGAGTCTATAAGAAGTCTATAGGCTATCTATAGACCATTTGTATAAGGGTTAACTGCACTTGGAAGATGCGAAGACACTTTTGTTAGAAGTGTTAACCTCTCTTCCTTTTAGCTTCCAACGTCCCTTCGCATGTGCAGATTAGTTGAGCGACTGGAGATGCAAAGCCATCCTTACCGCAGACCCATATACCTTGCTTGCAGAAAGGATTCCATGGAGATGTCCTCTGTTCACTTGTCCCGAAAGTGTTCAACATGCGATTCCACTGCGCCCCTCCGCGACCGACAGTCGAAGTAGGCTGTATGTGGCGAATGAACAGGTACATTCATTACGCACTATGGAGACATGTTTATTATCGTGTTCCTCATGCTGGACAGTGCACATGAAACGCGGGTGCAGACATGAGCATGGATACATGCGTTCCTCCACTCGTCGAAATCAGCTCGGTCGCCAAGATGGTGGTCTTCTTGAAGTGGGCAATTTCAGATGTCTCAGGGAAGAGGCGGTCCTTATTTCAGGCGGCTTTTATGGGGACGACAGTTGACGCGGCTGTAGATTGAAGAGTCCGTGGTTATCACTGGTGATTTGTGTTGAAAAATGTGCACCATATATCATCACCATCACAAACCAAATTTACACAGCCGACTCAATCAGGCAGACTATAGGCAACTAGCGGTGACCATGCGATTAAATAATTAAATACTGGAGTATCACTTCCATATGAGTAGACGTCCGCAATATGATTTCCACCATTTGGTGGTGGCGTTCAACCGAAATATTTGTGCATAAAAACATTTGCATTTCAACCTCATCAACACGCGGATGTTTTGTCCCGAAACAAAGAACCCGTTACCGTTTATACTGGGCTCAGAAGCAGAAAGCTACGAGTATAGGCGCTCACTGCTAGCGCGAGAGGTTCGGAAACAGATATAACATCACGGGCTAAACTAAAAACTGTTATGCTGGCGTAAAGCAGGTCGCGTATCATATAAAATGAAGAGAGCTGCCGAGACTTCGCGCAACTTCGTTTGTCGTCTTGACGGCAAAATAGACTGTATAATCGACCACAGCCTTGTCATTAGTTCGAGTACTAAACGTTGTCATTTCCTGGTCTAGCAGGTCGTTTGAGGCATTGTCATCGTGAGGCCAGAAGTGATGTTCAGCGACAACACCACACAAAAGGTCAAAAGCACAACACTTGATCACATGGCTTCGCGCAGACTTCTGTATATGCACAAAGGCTGAGGCATATCTGGCCCAGCCATACGATTCGCCATATATCTGGGGACATGAACATTTACATCGCCCCAGCCGCCATAAACGGAATGTCGATGCGAAGGAGTCTCTTCTTCTTAGTGTAAGAAGTCACTCTTCAGTTCGACCACAAAGAAACGGCAAGAGAGCAATACAACATTATAACAATAACAAGCTGGCCACATGATCCGCACTGCCTTAACGCTATAGTGTCTCAGCGTGTCCTTTTTCCTTGTGTTCCAGATGGAAGGTCCGTTGACGAAGCAACCCTAACTAATTGAGCAACGTTCTGGCACCCGTAGCCTCTGTGATCCGTTTCCCCAGGCGCACAATCACCGCAGAAAGTACTCTGTCAGTTCTAGTCTGTCCTGAGGCAGAGCAGGAAGTGTCTACCCAGCGAAGAGTCAGTTGGTGCTGGGGCACCACAACACTCGCTCACAACACGGGTTCGGAGATGGACTAGGAGGTCTTCTTGGCGTGCTGGACTCCGAGACGCTTGACGATGGCGTAGAAGAGCGCCATGATCGAGTCCGACAGCGTCGTGGGCAGTAGGGCCAGCGTGTGCAGGAACAGGGCCCACAGCGTCTTGTCGCTAAGGTAGCGGGCACGAGGCCGCGGCGCGCCCAGCGCGTGTTCCACGTGGCCGAACACGGGGCTGTCGTCCAACTGCGGCGGCGACAACATGCCGCCCCGGGACACCCAGCCGCTCATGAAGCCAGCCATGTGCAGCCGGTGCGCGGCGCGCTGCTCATCGTCCATGCACTCCCACATTTCCTGCGGTTGCAATGGCACCGACTGTTCATTTCAAGGCATTTGATAATGATGATCATGGTGATTATAATACTTTGTTACTCAAGACATTAGAAACTTATCAGGCAAGCGTGTCAAACCTGCTAAAGGCTACCGCAACAGGCCTTATAGGGCAATGAATAAAAGAGCCTAAAGTGTGAACAATGCAAGAAGAAGGTTTGGTTTCTGGTTTACAGGGATTTAACGTCCCAAAGCGACTAGGACAGTAGAAACTTATCAGTCAAGCGTGTTGAAGAGATTGAAGGCTACTGCGACAGGCCCTATAGTACCATGGATGAAAGAGCATACATTGTTAACAATGCAAGAAAAAGGTTTGGCTTATGGTTTGTGGGGGTTTAAAGTCCCAAAGCGACTAAGACATTCGAAACTTATCAGTCAAGCGTGTCAAAGCTGTGAAACGCTACTGCAAGGCCCTATAGTTCCATGGATGAAAGATCATACATTGTTAACAGTGCAAGAAAAATGTTTGGTTTGTGGTTTATGAGTGTTTAAAATCCCAAAGCGACTAAGACATTCGAAACTTATCAGTCAAGCGCGTCAAAGCTGTTAAAGGCTACTGCGACAGGCCCTATAGTTCCATGGATGAAAGAGCATAAAGTGTTAACAGCGCAAGAAAAAGGTCTGGTTTATGGTTTATGGGAGTTTGGACACCCCAAAGCGACTCAGGTTATGAGGGACGCGGTAGTGAAGGGCTGCGGAAATTTCGACCGCCCGGGGATCTTGAACGTGCACTGTCATCGCACAGTACACGGGCTTCTAGAATTTCAAGGATAAGAATAATAAGGCGGTGTTTTCTCGTTAACTCGAACTTCTGGTTTATTCGAATACACGCTCTCGTCCCATCGGCATAAAGCGTATTAAGAGAAGCCCTTTCGGAACTCGAATTCGTACAAGATTTCTGACCGTTTTGAGTTCTAGTTATCTAGATCCTTCTGTAATAGTATTAAACGGTATTTGCATCCTGCTAATTATTAAATGATGCTGGAGGTCTGCAGACACAGCTGCGAGACATTAGTCATATACCACAAATATAAACGTGCATACCAATCAAACCCGTAAGAAATTGTACAGACTGCATCAATACGTAGGAATATAGTTTTAAAAAAAAGTGGTAGGGCTTTAACGTAGTTAAACCGAGTAGACGTGCGAAAGCATGTGTTTATTCTTCGCCTCTTCTTTCTGGCGTCTGCATCTTCATACTCTCTCTCCACTCGGCGGCAGCTGGCGCGACGTCCTCCTCCCATTGGCTACAGCTGGCACGAAGTTCCTCCGAACTTATCCGACCTTCCTCCCATTGGCTGCAGCTTACACGACACTCGTCCGAACTAACCCGAGCTTACCCGAGTTACTCCTAGGCTGCACACTAGATTCTTGGTTGGGTTTGACCCCGTTATGTAGTGCTTTCACACCAAAATTTCGTTGATGGAAAATAGATGTGGACAGAATACTGCGTACAAAAGTTACTTGCCTCCGAAAAAAATAAATCAAAATTACTGAAAAGCGTACAGTTTTTCCGACCAAACTACATTCGACTATTACGTCAGGCGACTCTACTGATCCAAGGTCCCTGCTGTAGCGTCGAAATACCTTGGCGTCGCTGGCCTGTCGGTTCATGAGCGAGGTGTGCTTGACCAAGTCTCCCGGCCGGATGACGCTCACGTGCGCCCCATGGCGAGCCAGCTCGACGCGCAGGCAGTCACAGAACGACTCGAGCGCCACCTTGCTGGCGCAGTAGACGGCCATGCAGGGGAATCCCGAGACGGCCACCACCGTGCTCACCACCACCACGCGACCCTTGGCGCGGCGGACGAAAGGAAGGCAGGCCTTGGTCAGACGCAGGGTGCCCAGCAGATTGACCCCCACGGTGCGCTCCACCTGCTCCTGGGTCAGCCACTCGAACTCACCCAGCACGCACACACCCGCGTTGTTCACCAGGCCCCATAGCCCTGGACGAAGAGCAGGTCATCAGGAAAAGAAAAATGGCAGTGGCTTAGCTCAGCTAGGCCATGATATACTTAGCGAAAGCAGTTTCGTCTAATGACATTTCAGTAGCGACGTCGCATTTCGACTGGCGAAGCGAGCGGAGGCGAGCGCAACGACGAGGCAAGCGGTGTGACGTCATACCAGATGGCGCGGCGAGCGCGCGGCGTCCGCCAGCTGCGGCGGTTGCTAGGCAACGGCTCAAGGTCGGCGTCTGTGCCTCCTTGGGGCACCGCCAGAGCGAAATCGCTAGTTCGTGGCCAATGTAGCTTTCGCTACGAAATGCGCAGAAACTTCCTCCCTCTGGGTAGATTTCAGGTGGGCCTACAAAAGTTCTAAAAAAGCCTTCATCAGAAGTGTCATCTGCGTTTTGAAAAGCAAACGTACATTTCCTGTATGCGTGCCCTGCTTTTGCGACCGAAAGACATATGCTGCGGAGCGATACGTCGCGATCAGCGAATGCAAAGAGTCCGCGCGTATTTTCATTTCCGTGGGCCTAATTTGCAGCTATGTAGTCTCTGACTAGACCTGTTTGTTCACGGAAACCTAAAAAAAACAAAAAAAAAGCTAAAGCGAAGCCGCCACGGGACTGGCTGAAAGGTTGGTTGACTCCTCCTACCGTCTGCGGCGATTTCGAGAAAAGGCGGGAGCCGGGACGTTTAATCCGATTTAAATTAGGAAAATCGGCTGGACAGGACAATAATTCGGAATTTCTAAGAATGCTCGGAACGTGTAGATCGAGTTTCCACGGTAAAAAGACGAGTTGATTCCTCTTCAGTGAAACGATTAACTAATTATAATAGTTTACTTTCTAACTATTACCGATGCACGCCCGATTGCGTTAGAGGTTTGTAAGCCAGCCACTAGCAATAGCCATATCACTTGTTAGAATGTCGAAAACACGGCTACCTTCGCCGGTGTAGCTCAACTAATTTGGGCCGTTGCCAAGGCTATTCGAAAGCCGCGCCCCTGCGGAGAGCGCAAAGCGACGTCAATCAAATGACGTCACTCCTTGCACATACGACTCGACAATCTCAGCCCCGCCCACAATGGAGCAAGGAGTAGCCGGGAGCACCCCAGAATGGGCGCGGCAGATATTGCCGCGGGGTAGTGACGTCACGGAGTGACGTCATTTGATTGACGTCACTTTGCGCTACACGCGGGCGGGCGGTTCCCGAATGGCGCGAGAAATGGCTGTAATTAAGTGAAACATTAGAGGGCAACGCAAAAACAAGGCACGGAACACAGTAGAAACACAGGACGGGCGTTGACTACCAAGTGTTTATTGAGAAGCCACCCCGCACATTATAAAGCCATAATGAACCACGTCACAGTCAAGGATCCAATGAAGCACGAAACAAGAGAGGAAAAGTAATAAAAATATATCAAAGGGAGAAAAAGTACGGTTCTTTCATCCACACGGCCAAACATAAGTCACAGCAGGCGATGAGGTAATTTTTTTTTCTCCCTTTTATATATTTTTGTTGCGAAAGACCACCTGGGGTTCAGTGCACGTTAAAGAACCCCAGGTGGTCGAAAATTCCGGAGGCCTTCTCTACGGGGTCCCTCATAGCCTGAGTTGCTTTGGGACGTTAAACCTGAATAAACCAAACCGAAAGCAACACTACTTGAGTCGCCGATCCATTTCGCGGAGCTGAGGCAAGGCCATACTGCGCATGCCCGAGGACCAGTGACGTAACACGGCGCACAGCTGGCGCGCCGCCGCCGTCGCTGCGCGGGTGACTCAGAGGTGCCGCCGCCGCGCTCGCCATTTGCGCATGCGCAGTAGCGGCGCATAACTATAGCGTACCGGGGCCGCGGCGGCGGCCCCGGTACGCTATAGTTGAGAAAGCCTGCATCCAGCGCTTTCTTCCACTAGAAACGGAACAGCAAAATTTCAATGTTCCGTGGATAGCAAGCAATGTATCTCTTCTGCAGTGTTGCCAGACTGATTTTCTGAACTAAATTGCGGCCCTTTGATTATTGCTCAAAAAGCCTAATTGCTGCATGATATTTTTTGTGCAAAAATATATTAGATAAATTAATTAAATAAAGAATCTTGCGTGCCTATAATACCAAGGTAGGCGGCTACAATAACTTCGTTGATGATGAGCCTGTCTGTGACTCGTTAATTATATAGCCATTGCTTTTAATATACATTTCCAATAAGTGCTTTCAGGTAATAACATTGAAGATCACAATTTTGCCATTAATACGCAGTGTTCTGTTGAAGATATTTATATAAGCGCCGAAGTCGTTCTTAACCTCCTGCTGAACTTAGATACTTTAAAAAAAACAGTTCCATATAAACATATGCTATTGAGATGTCACATTATAAATATCTGAACGTCTTACGCACAGAAAAGTTTCCCAAAAAAGTAAGAATTTTCTTCTACTTAGCACCATGCATACTGTCTCATTTTAGCTAATGTCCAATTTTTTAGGCTTGATGAGTCATTGCCTCAGAAGGGTACGGTATAATAATAATAATTATTATTATAATTATAATAATAATACCTTTATTTTCCATCAAAAGTATGTGGGAGGCAGAGGGGGAAAACACGATTCTAGCTTGACAAGCTGGCCCCTGCCCAAAACAAAAATACATGATGCAAAAAACTACCTGCCGCGGTGGCTCAGTGGTTAAGGCGCTCGTCTACCGAGCCAGAGTATCCGGGTTCGAACCCGACCGCGGCGACCACGTTTCGTTGGAGGCGGAACGAAAAAGGCGCCCGTGTGCTGTATGATATCAGCACACGTTACAGATCCCTGTGTCGGTGGTCGAAATTATTCCGGAGACCTCCACTACGGCACCTCTTCTTTCTTCTTTCACTCCCACCTTCACCCTTCCCTTACGGCGCGGTTCGGGTGCCCACCGAGATATGTGAGACAGATACTGCGCCATTTCCTTTCCTCAAGAACTAATTATTATTATTATTCACGACACAAAAAAAAAGGCAAACAGCACAAGCATACCAGGAAACATTCAGTAGCCGGACATTGCGTTGGGATACGGCGTGCAAGCAAGATGGCTCTCCCAATCAGCTAGGGGCAGACTCCACGCCGCATAGAATAGTGAGAAAGCTATAGCTGCCAGTTTGTCTACTTTTAGGGATGAATTAGTACTGTAGTCCAAAACTGAACCGCCGAGCACCCAGCGATAGCAAGGACCTACCTTTCTCGTGCACCTGTCCCAAGTCGAGCGCCTTTTTCACACTCTCGTCACTGGTTATGTCCAGGGGCAGCACCTGGACTCCCAGCTTGGTCACCTTCAGGGCTCCTGCGCTGTCGGTGCTCAGGCATCCCGCCAGCACCTCGTAGCCGGCAGCGTGGAGCCGCTCCGCGAGTCGTAGCCCGACGCCCGAGTCGCAGCCGCTCACCAGCACCCGCTTGCCGTCGCCCAAGAAGCGTGTGGTGCGGAAGAGTACCCGGTCTGGCCCCAGCAGCCAGTCGTAGATGAGCGCCGCCATCCGCGTCACGAACTCGAGGATGCTGAACATGTTGCTGGTCTCGATACGCGATGATCTGTACTCAGGTCCTCAGCACACACCACCGTGAGGCACCGGGAGTTTGAGATGCACCCAGCAAGGCCTCCAACGCAGGGTTTGTCCGCACGACCTGGGCGAACACTGTCTTAGCTATCCGAATCAACTTTTACTGAGGCACTTACAAGCTGGCAAACGAACGAGCACGGCGGACGTCGGTACGTGAACATCCGGTTGTGTTTTCTTTATCTTGGATGGCTGATTCAATGATAGCGAGGTTTTGTGGAGACAATGTTCGAGCCAACTGAGCACCACAGCTGGTTCAAATCTCCCAAACGGGCTTCCCCCTTGCACCGCGGATAGTCGTCAACGTCGACCAATCACCGAAAGTTCACTCTGGTCTCTCCACGTCGTGTGCCGTTCGAGCTCTGTCTCCGGAGGCTCTGGAGGCCCTTTTATTAAGCCGTACCCCCTCAGCGGGCTCGCGGGAGGGCTGACAGCGATACCCTCTGCCGCGCCGGCCGATAAGATAGCTAGTCGCTCAGCCTGAGCTGAGGCATGTCGTATCTCTCTCTTGGAGGAAGTGTGGTCGCGGGCGTCGACACATATCCTCGCGTTCTGACGCCAGCGCGCGGTTAATGTGCCCCCTCGTGCGCCGGCTTTCCGCCACAAGCACGCGTGCTCTAGCGGCTCATCTGGGGGAGCTTGGCTCGTACACACCATCTGCGTATGACGCGGGAACTATCTCGCTGCAAGTCGGTTCTCGAGAAGGAAGACGATCGCCTTGACAACATTTAAAGAAGCTGTCGTAGGTTTGCACGCGCGTAAACATCTAACCTGGCTGTTTTGCCTTGTATTTATATTGTTTTCTCCCTATAGCCTTCGGCCTTCAAGCGGCACTTGTCAACAGATGAAGGGTGTGACTGCGCGAATGGGTTAGGACAACTTGAAGGCACACGCACGGCACTTAGAAGCGCAGACCCAAATGAGGCAACTTCAAGCTCTTCTGTAACTTCACTGCTCGTTTTGGTTTCTTGGGATCGTGATTCATCCCCTCATCAGTATGGACCACCTAGCACGGCGAATATTATTGCAACTTGTCAACATCTCGAGTTAACAATGCACCCAGACTTGGTACTCGCAACAAACCTCAGGATCACAGACCACAGGTAACAGACCACAGGAGCACAGACCTTAGGATCACAGACCTCAGGACCACAGAGTACAGGTAACAGAATACAAATAACAAAGTACAGGACTCAGCAAACCAAAGAGCTTTCGTTGTGTACCCACCTCCAGCAGTGTATGTTAGTGCATTGAACTGTAGAAATTACAGCTATGTGAATTGGAGAAAAGCGTGAGCCATAGGATAGCTGAAAAAAGGAGGAAATAAACTTGGGCAGGATATATATTGTTCAATAGGGAAAACCGATGGACTGGTAAGGCAACAGAGATCACCAACTGGCCTACAAAACAACCATTCCACGCAACACAAGGTTGATTGGGGGTTAATGGCAGAGGCCTGCTGTATGAATTTAACCTATCTGATGACTGTGATGACTGCGATCGTCGTGATCATTGCTGTGAGTCCATTAAATAAAACGACTCTCTTCACTGCTATTTTAACCATGGGTTCTTGGGTAAACTCACGGCATGCCATATAGGCAATATTGGCGCCTATGATTTCTAACCAGTTTTCAGGAGTTTCTGCGGAGGTTTTCCTATGTAGTGCGAGATGTTGATGGCACAAAGTTTGTTTTCGAGGCGTTGTCTGAAATTGTCAGACCAAGCTGACGTCTGATCCGTGTGGCTGCCGCTACACATCGACTGTAAACAAGAACACGCATTCAGGCTGACAGTATGGAGACTGAAAATTCTCAATTAATCATCCTACAAGGTCTCGCGGGCGAATTCAGTCAAGACGGTCTGCAACTGTGCCAGAATTCAACAGAGCATTGAAATCTTAATCCCCTCGACACCTGTACACAACCCTCAAAATTTGGGAAACAGGCAGTGAATGTAGCAAGACCGCCAGGCGCCACCATTTTTTATTGTTTGTTTGTTTGTTTGTTTGTTTTTTTACGCAGTGTCATCTGCATGACGATGTATGATTTGCAACTGTATCCCCCCTACAAAAATGCCCTCAATGGGCGCTGTAGGTACCTGAATAAATAAATAAATAAACTCATGCCACTTACGACCACTCATGTCCCCACACATTGAAGCCAGTCAGGCATATCGAAAGGATTTGTGCTGCCAAGTACATCTAGAGACAAGAACTCGAAAGTCCACTTTTTTTTCCAAATACCTTCACGCCAGACAAATTCCCAACGGCAGCACAAGTACTAACTCACAAGGACAGAACAGGCTTCGCGATGACCCCAACATCACCGGTAACTGGGGAATTAAGGAACAACAAAACGAAGCAACCAAGTATCGGAAATGTGTTACTAACTCATACACCATCGACATCAAACACCAACTCTGAAGGCGCTCGGCCACCGAAGACGCAAGACACCGTCACATGCAAAGCAACGCAGTCACATGATTCACATCTACCAAGACTACCTACCCGAAGTAGACCGGCAGGTCCAAACTTCTAGCCCTCCTACACCAAAGAGAAAAAATATCTTCGTTCATTTAAGCTCTTTACCATACCCGTCCATTTCCATAAGCAGGCCATGGGCCTTCCCGTTTGTAATAAAATGCTTTGACTGGCTGCCTCATGAAGCTCTCCCCGGCAATCAGCTATGGCTGGTTAACGTCGAGCATCGCCTGAGCATGGCTTTTTATCCTCCCTCCCCACGTCTAGCAAAGCGTATACTTGGTCAGCTTCCGCTGCCTCTCCTATTCTCTCACTCTCATCTTTTCACTCTCTCCGCTTGTCTGCTGAGCTTAAAGGGCAACTGCAGCACTTTTTTGAGAATTTCGCGACATTCAAGGATACAGATCTTTATAGGCTGCAGGTAAAGCATGCCAAGTGTTTTTTCACTAGCATTTAAAATAGTGACGTAATCGACGATTGAATTTTGCGCTTCTCCTCAATGCACCGGAGAAGTGCAGGGAAACTCAGCGTGACGTCATGGAAGGTATGATTTCAAATTACCGCTGTCGTCAGCCACACCCTGCCCTGACGCGTTAGACGCTGCCAAACAACTCTCGGCAGGGTTCGCCTTCGGTGGCGTTGGTTTTTTTCCTTCGAAGCACGCGTTTGTGCGTTGGAGATGTACCCATACCTTCGATGACGTCATCATGCGCCCCCCACTTGGCGTTGTGCGCTGCGGAGAAGCTGGAATGGCGTCCGGATTTCAATCGGCGATTACTTCACTATTTCAAGTGCTAGCCCAAAAAGACTTCGCATGCTTTACCTGCAGGTTTCACACATTCGACCCTCTTAAGCTCGTTGATTTCTAAAACCTATGCAGTTTCCCTTTAAGGCCATGGAAAAGGATCCCGGTCGCTGTGACCGCATTTCGATATATGCGAAATACAAGAACCTCTGGGGACTGTGCAGTGTCGGTTCTCGTTAAAAATCGTAAGGCCTACAAAAATTTATCCGGAGACATCCACTCGGCAAAGTCCATCAATTGTAGCCAGCGTGCGGCTTCAGTACTTTACCCCAGCAGCAGCAGCAGTAAAGCAAATCGGCCCAATATTGGAATTGTATTGGTCAATGTCGGTAAATGTCTTGGATAGCTCTGACTTTTTTTAATTGAGAGTTTTAGTGCAGCTTAATGGTCATGGACACTGAGAAAGCTTACGAAAATTGACTCGCTGCCGTACGATCCTCCACCGCAAATAAGGCTCTCTTTCGCTCACTGAAAGCGGCGTAGTCTCGTTCTGTCTAGAAGTCTTCAAGAATGTCAAAAAAATATGGAATCAAAAATCACCAGCGTTCACAAAAGAATAGGCGGCCTCGAAGAAAAAGAAATAAAGTGTTCCAGCTTTGCCAGGAGGATTTATGTGCTAATGAGAATTATTTACAAGAACTAACAACGCGAAATAATAATTTACAATCCCGCTTGGATTAACTATAAGACTCATCACGACGAGACAACCTAACCTTTATCTACTCTTTTATGGCAGACCACAGACTTAAGAAACCTGTCAGAGAACTGAATCTAAGGTAATATCACTTCTAAGCTCTACATTAGGCACATTTCCTGCCTTCTCAGTTTATCGGGCCCATCATCTAGGCTCTTTTCCGTCTAACAAGTGTCTTCGGGTCATTGTTAAGTTAGGTACGTCAAAACAAAAGAAAAAATTCAGGGGGCACTTTGACTGCCTCTTTGGCACTGGTGACGTCACCACTGGA